>NC_056735.1:1673019884-1673319884 GCF_019279795.1 Protopterus annectens | reverse complement strand
GTTAATAATTGCATTTCATGTGGGAAGCAAATACCGCATAAGGATTTTCATTCCCTCTGCATTCCTTGCTTAGGCCCAGACCACGACGTCTTGGCCTGTCATTTTTGTGCTACATTCAACAGACGCACTATTAAGCGTCGGGCGGAGTTCGCCCAACACTATTTTGGCAAAAAGTTTAATTACATTATGTTATCGGATACTCCGACTCCAGTTTTGAGTAAAAAACGCAAAGATAAGGACCGACATACGAGGTCCGCGACTTCTACCGACACCACGCTAAAGCCGACTACAGGTGCTCCGGTTCTCAGCGGGGCACCTACGCAGCCCCTGACTACCGATGACACTTCTTTGGCGGTGTCTTCTGTGCCCAAGGTCGCAGGCTCTTCGGCCCACACCCCGACTACAGATACCGAAGCCGCTCTTGGCGGGGAAACTCAGAGTTTAGACAGGCCTGCCACCTCTCAAGGTGTCTTCAGGCCGCCGCCTTCTTTTTCCATCAAGGCTTTCACTAAGTCTAAAGCAGCCATGCATACTAAAAGACAAGCTCCACAGGGCCCCTCTCAAGGCCCCATGCCTAAAAAGCAGATGCTCAAAATGGCAGAGGATTTGATTACTCTTATCAGGGGTTCTCAACCCCCCTCGGACAAAAGGCCCAGAGTGGAGGAAGAATACCCTTCCTCGGACCAGGCCTCCATTACTTCAGAACATTCTGAAGACCAGGAGCATTCATACTCCCCCTTTTAAGATTCTGATGCAGAGGAGTCCATTCCCTCTGTCTCCCCCCCTGAGGATTACTCTTTTGGGGAAACCTTACATACCTTGAGGGAACACTTCCACTGGGAAGGCCAAGAGTACTGAGACTCCAAGAAAAGGCTTAGGGATTTCCTCTTGCTCCCTCAGCACAGGCCTCTGGCTATACCTCCTGTCTTAGACATACTAGATGATGTGTATTCGGAGGCCAGCCTTAACCCAGATTCTTTACCCCCAGCTCCAGTCAAGCCTGACCGGTATTACCGGGTTCCTGATTCGCACCAATTCCTCTACAAAAGCCATGCGGCTGACCCAGAAACTATTTCACAGGGTCCCAAGGGAATTAAGGCCTCCACTACTAAAAATCCATTGCCTTCAGAGAGAGATTCCAGAGCTTTAGAAAGGTGGGGGAAAAAGGTATACACCTCGGCCACCTTAACCATGAGGGCATTAAACTGTCAGTTCGATATGTTAAACTACCAGCAGTTTGTTATCACAGTTGAAAAGCAAAATGTCACAACCTGAACAACCAGACTTGAAGGAGTTGCAGGATTTGTTACATAGTACAGAGCAAGTGGGTAAACATACCTTGCTATGTGGTTTTGATGCTTTAGAGGCGTCATGTAGAGCTGCTGTTACAGGATCAGTCATACGTAGACAAGCTTGGCTCAAAGAGCAAACCTTACCAGATCATGTCAAAGCTAAATTACTAAATGCACCTCTTCAAAAAGATATATTGTTTGGTGTTAAAGCTGAGGAGGTATTAAAGAAAATGGAGGTAAAGGCAAAATCAATGCAAACAGTGAAAGATTTCCTACAGGTACAACCTCCACGTTTCAGTAGAAATTGGCCTTCAAAAAATTGGTCCTTTCCAGCCACGGACAGACCCCAAAGAGGTAGATACAGGCGCCCGAGGGGTAGAGGGCAAGCTCAAGGATCATTTAGAGGCAGACAATGGCAAGCACCTACACAAAGAGGTGGTGAGGATAGTTCACAGCCATTCAGAAAACAGAACCAATGACTTTCCCCTTTGGATGGCAAGCAAGGCTCAAATGGCAGCACCTTTAGGCAGAAAACTGGCATTATTTTCGAAAAATTGGCATATTATCACAAAAGACAAATGGATCTTGGACATTATAGACAGAGGCTACAGATTCCACTTTCACATCCTTCCAAAAATGAGAGGCATGCCAAACCTGCCACACAATCAAAGGGCAGAGGCACAAAAACAAATTTCAGATCTCATGAACATGAAAGCTATTCAAGAGGTACCTGCACAAGAACAGGGTCAAGGTTTTTATTCCAGACTATTCCTGGTAACAAGGAAGGGCAAAGATTGGAGACCTATTTTGGACCTATCCATCCTAAACACATTTTTACCCGTACCAAAATTCAAGATGCTCACATTACAGCAGCTTCTTCCCATGCTGGGCAAGGAGTCTTGGCTGGTAACACTGGACCTCAAGGAGGCATACCTGCATGTCCCAATCAGACAAGATTGCAGAAGATACCTCAGATTTCTTGCAAGTTCAACCCATTATCAATTCTCTGCATTGCCCTTTGGCTTATCTACTGCGCCCAGAGTGTTCACGAAATGCCTGGCATCAGTAATTGCCTACTGCAGACTTCAAGGGATACAAATATACCCATATTTGGATGACTGCCTGATCCAAGTGGACAGCAAGCACATACTTCTGAAACATCTGGCGTTTGTACTAATGTTGTTGAATCCTCTGGGTTACACAGTCAACAAAAAGAAATCAAGGCTAATACCCTCTCAAACAATAATTTTCCTGGGTGCCAGCTTGAATACAAATACCCAGATGGCCTACCTCATGCCAGAGAAACAAGGGCAACTAACTCAATACTTCAGAAAACTGGCAACCTTCACCAGGCTGACTGCAAGGAAAATCCTGCAGGCTCTGGGATTCATGGCATCTTGCATCCTGCTAATCCCATGTGCAAAGCTGCATATGAGGAAACTTCAATGGTACCTAAAAAACCTATGGTCTCAACACAGCCACAGTTTGGAAACAATAATACCACTGATTCCATGTCTTCAAAAGGAATTTCTGTGGTGGGCTCAAGCATGCCAAAGAAACACAGGTCTCCCATTCTGCAAGCCTCAAGCAAATCAAGTCATCACAACAGACGCCTCGGACTATGCCTGGGGGGCGCACATGACAGATCGGTGCATTCAGGGCATATGGCCCCAAAAAGAAAAGCACCTTCACATCAATCAAAAGGAAATGCTAGCAGTAATAAATGATTTTATGGCTTTCAAAGACCTTCTGCATCCAGGCCAGCTATTGATAAGGACAGACAACACCACAGTAATGCGGTACATAAGCAAACAGGGAGGAACCCATTCATACCCCCTATGCAGGCTAGCCATGTCTCTTTGGAACATGGTTCTGGAATTACAAATCGAACTTCAAGCACAGTACCTGCCAGGCAAGGAAAACACGCTGGCAGACAACCTAAGCAGAAAGATGACAGATCCACACAAATGGAAGTTGCATCCTCAAGTTTTTACAAAGATAATTCAAGCATGGGGAAGGCCAGACATAGATCTCTTTGCCACTCACAGAAATCACCAGTTGACAAAATTCTGCTCAAGGACCTTTCATCCACAGGCCTGGAAAGTGGACGCACTCTCTTTCAGTTGGACAACAATGACAGTTTATGCCTTTCCACCTCTTCCTCTGCTGCCCAAAGTTATATTAAAAACCAGAGCAGACGGACCAAAGATGATTCTCATTGCTCCAGATTGGCCAAGACAACACTGGTACCCACTCCTAAGGAGCCTGACGCATTCCCCACCATGGATCCTGCCTCTAATGCCTCTTCTACTGACTCAGCACAACTTTAAAACTCTTCACAGTCAGCTGAAAACACTCAATCTAGCCACATGGAAGATTCCTTAAATTCACAACAGACCCTACTCTCCAAGGAGGTGCAGGATGTCATTTTGGAGGCCAGAAGGCCTTCTACTAGAAAAGCCTACTCCGCAAAATGGAAACGGTTTTGTGCCTGGAATCAAAAAAGGGTCAGAATCCTGGAATACTGAATTTACCTCAAATATTACAATACCTAGCTGAGATGCTAGGCAGGCAGTGGACTTTCATTCTCCTCCATCAAAATCCATGCCTCAGCCATTTCTGCAGAATACAACACTGATCCTCCTTTATTCTCTCACCCCCTCTTAAGAGAGTTTCTCAGAGGGGCTAAGAATATAAAACCCCCACGGAAACAACCAGTACCTGCTTGGGACCTCAATTTCATTCTAGAAAAACTGACCTTGCCTCCTTTTGAGCCAGCTGCTTCAACATAACTGCAATATTTGTCCTGGAAAAGAGCCTTCCTTCTGGCTATCACCTCAGCTTGCAGGGTTTCGGAACTACAAGCCCTCATGGCTGTGCAGCCTTTCATCATTTTCCATCAGGACAGAGTTTCCTTACAAACCAATCCTTCCTTTATGCCAAAGGTAGTATCCAGGGTAGCTTTGAATCAGGCTATCCACTTACCTACCTTTTACCCTAATCCTCAAAACAAAGGGGAGAGACTACTATATTCATTGGACATTCACAGACAGCTATGTTATTATTTGGACAGAACAAAGCCTTTCAGAAAATCAGAGCAACTCTGTGTCCTATGCTACAGGAGCTCAAGGGAAGCCTATTTCCAAACAGATCATCTCAAAATGGATAGCCCACTGCATACGCTTTTGTTACTCTTTTCATGGTAAAACTGTACCTGCAGGCATCAGATCTCACTCCACAAGGGCCACAGCTACCTCTGCAGCTTTCCTCAGGGGGGTTCCTACCAAAGATATTTTGGAGGTAGCCACTTGGAGTTCTGTACATACTTTCTCTAAGCACTATCACCTACCATTATACTCCAAATCTAGAGCAGGCTTTGCCACTGCAGTCTTGCAGGGCATCCTGGCTCCTCCTAGTTCCACCTAGTGCGTACCACTCTTTTTTAGCTTTGGGATTCTACCCATCAGTTATGACTGCAGCTGTATGCACGATGAACATAGTACAGTTTTGTACCTACCATAAATGTAGATGTTCAAGTGCTAATACAGCTGCAGTCCAGGTTTCCCTCCCTCCTTCCCCTCTTGGAACAGGCCTAATGGCTAACACCTCCTCATACAACCTGATTGGGGTATTCTTTTATGGTGTATTTGCTTGCAACTACTGTTTTGGTTTATATTGCATTGCATTATTACATAAGTTTATGTATTGCCTTCCTCCTGGGGGCACCTGACATCTGGGGCAAGAAAAACTGAAGAAAATGGCGTCGGCTGGTTCTTTTATACCCCCTGTCGTACTGACGTCAGGGAGGAAGCGACGGCATCCGATGCCGGACCTAGACTTTGGAATTCGGCCGACCGAGGACCCGCCTGATGGCAGGAAAACCCATCTGTTATGACTGCAGCTGTATTAGCACTCGAACATCTACATTTATGGTAGGTACAAAACTGTACTTTGTGTACACTTACCATAAATGTAGATGTTAAAGTTTATTCACTGTTGCAGTCCTGGTTACCCTCCCTCCAGCCCCCTTTCTTCTTTTGGCTATACCTCTACTCTCACTTACTATGCTGAAAAAGCTTTTTGGTTTATTTGCTTTTTTGTTGGAGGTATATCCTTGTATTTATAAATTTATTTGCTTCCCATTAGGGGGGCACCTGACATCTGGGGCAAGAAAAACTTATGTAATGCCATCAGCTGCATGTTTTATACCCCGGACGACCTGACGTCATGGAAGAAGGGACAGCAACCAACGCAGGACCCAAGCCTTTGTTAATCAGGCCGACTGAGAGCTACTGCAAGCAGGTAACCCAAATGTAATGACTGCAACAGTGAATACACTCGAACATCTACATTTATGGTAAGTGTACACAACTGTACTTTCTTCTATATGTTGCATGCAAACTCGATCTGGGGTAACTGAGTGAAGGGCATTGTGGGTAGCAGCTTAGCACGAGAGTGTTTGGTACACGCAAGCTTGGTATAAGGCTGACTCTGTTCCAAGGGCTCGGAACTGAACCCATCAGTGATGACTGGAAGATGATCAACAACACAGATGGAACGTTATGGTAAGACATAACTTTTTTCTGCATGCATTGTTCCCACAATTTCCATTTTCTATCCTTCAACCTAGCTTGCCTCTGGAACTCCCTTCCTCCACTCATCCGCACCACCTCCAATCACGCTGCTTTCAAAAAATCCCTCCATACACACCTGACATCACAGTGGGAATGCTCCTGCTCCCACCCTACATAACCTACTCTTCACCTACTCTCATCCCTTCATGCTCTGCTCACATCTTTAAATCAACCAGAAAAGTCCATAGAAATTATTAGACTAGTCCATATCCTTCCTCTTCCCCCACTTCATCAGGTCATTGTACATCCTTTTCCATTCTAGTAACCTGTTCTCTTAACTACTCTGCATAAATGGATAAGTTCATGCTAAATAGTTAATTCATTTTTTTCTGCAATGTATTTTAAATGTACACTTGCTGTACTACTTGATATTGCTTTATTTTTTACCTGTTGTACCTATTGTTAAACTTTGTATCTAAGAATGTATGTTCGTAAGTACAAAAAAAAATGTATTTTTTGGAGCTTTTCTCCCCAGGACTCCATTGAAAACGGGTTCATTATGGCCCAATGGGACTATCCTGGTAAACCAACTACAATAAATAAATAAATAAATAAATTTGCTGCTACCCATTTTTAAAGATTCTACCTTCCAGTTTTTTTTTCAATTTGTTTTACTATATTCACTACTACTAGTATGTCTGGTTTAGACTTCAGTTTTCATTTTATAGTAATTGCTGTTTTTGTAGCCACTAGAATTAAACTGAGCAAGGCTTTACTATGTCCAGACAATTCCAATTCTGTATCACAGCTCAAAAAATAATTTCCTTGGTTACGGCAAGTTGCTTGCCTGGTATTTCTGACAGATAGTCTACAGGGAATATTTGAAGTCTGCCAACTCATTACACTACCAAAAAATGTTCCCAATTACCCTTTTCTTCCTTGTCACACCTCCAATGTTTCCAGTCTACCTGAGAAAAAAATTCTTTGGAGTCTGCTTGAGGTATAAAAATACCTATGCAAACACTTCAAAGGAAAGGATCCTTAATCTTCTAGACTTTGTTGCATAATTGGGAGCCATATATATATCCTCCCATTGTTTTGTGACTTGCTTATCCGGTCTCTCTTCCCAGTCCTTTCTTAACTTCCTCTCATTCCTATAATTATCCTACAATATTTTATATGTCTATTGATTATCCCTTTTTAACAGCAGCTTTTGTTTTAGATTCTACTAAAAATTCTACCAGTGCTGTTCTTTCACCTAGGACCCACATATTCCGTTCTCTTTGCCTATACTCTGATACCAGACTTTGATAGGAAAGGCAATTTCTAGCTTGCAGTCCAAATGAATCCTTGGCCTCTTCCCATTCTGTTACCTGTGCTCCCAAATACCTTTGTCAGTTTTCTCCAGTAAATTCCAACCCCTTATTGCCTGTTTTCTGTACCGCTAATTGCAGTCATCCCTATCGGCAGTCCATTTCAATGTTGGCTTAGTTCTTAGAATACTTTCTACTACTTTATAAGTATAATAATCTATATGGTTATTGTTCTCCTTAAGGATCTGCATCCAAAAATCTCGGTGTCTCTGTATTTCTCAAGTTCCCTCCCCCATTTTATCATCCCTTTCCACTATGAATTACGGCTTTCTGCTTGTACTATTTATAGGAGCCTTAACTGTCAAGAAGGAATTTCTGTGGTGGATCAAGCACCTGAAGAGGAAAGCACCATGTTTTTGATTCTGATTTGGAGGAACTGTGTTGTGGAGATATAATTATAAAAATATATGCCCTTTCCCCTTCCTTCCACTTGCCAGAAGCTTTACGCAGGTACCTCAGACTTGGCATAGGGGAGCATGTTCCAAAAGCTGAAAGGTCTGGGTTATTTGGGCAGTCAGAGACAGCAAAGACCACATATACATGCCATGGAAATTAAGGCTCTCATTTTGGCACTTCAAGCTTTGAACTACCTCAAGACTTCAGGTTCTCTCTGAGTATACACAGACAACACCACAGTGATGTGTTACATATATAAAGAATGGAACATGCAATCTTTGTCACCTCTGCATATTAGCCATGATTGATTGTGACATTGCTATTCATACGTTTCTCCTTGCAGACAATGTACATCCCACCGGAGAGGAACACAATGGCAGAGTCCTTAATGCAAATCAGGGCAGACAGTATGAATGGATGTTAAACAAAGTGGTGGTCTGACCATTATGTATCTGTAGAGTATTCAAAAAATTGACGTCTTCACCTCTACCCAAAACAGATTTAGTTCCTGATTACCATGCTCAGAAGCATGGATGATGGATGCCATGTCTTTTGCCATGGAAAGGGGATTCCTTCATGCATTTCTTCTCCTCCTGATTCCCAAAGCCCTTCCTAAAATTAAGGAGAACAGGCACAAACTCATATTGGTGTCTCTCTTTTAGCTCATACTGCACTTGTTTCCCCATCCTTTTTCACCTGGCCAAGGGCAATCATCACAAGTTTCCTCACAGGATAGAGCTGCTCATGCAACAAAAGGCTTTTCTGATTCTTCCAAGTCTCTAAACCCTAACTTAACTTTTTGAATAATAGGATTTTGATTCCATTCAACCACCTTTTTCAGAGGACAATGCAACAGGTATTAAAAGAAACTAAAAAAAAAAACTGCTGCAGTGAAATCTTACATTTCCAAATGCCATTGAAGAAGGAGCAGAAAAATTGTCCTGCATTCGGCATTAAAGGACTTTGACATAGTTGTCATATCTGGTTCCATAGGAAGAAACAGAATCCTTATCAAATGGGGAAATGTGTCAAATAAGACAGTTTTGGTGAATGAAAAATGATTCCACACTGTTCACCAAAGCAAATTTCATTGACTTTGGAGTGTGTTTCTCCACTACTGGTGAGACCTTATAGTTGGTATATGTAAGTTCAGGATGTGTGTGGGTGGGTGGATGATCTGCCACATGGGGCGTGCAAGAGGGACTTGCCCCTGCAAAAAATATTTGTACTGTGTTTTCTGAATGTAGTTTCAGAAATAAATTTTTTTTTTTTTACTTTTGTCAAAACTACCTTTGGCGAGTCATTTCCATCATATGGATCTCCTTGATATTCTTTTTTCCTTGTGTAAACTTCTCAGTTCTGCACTGCATTTTTCTTCTATAAAAACACTTGTTTGCCACGTCTGCCTGTCCACCCTTATCTGCATGTTTTTTGAGTTCAAGCAGTTTTTGAAAGGCATCTTACACTTAAGGCACCAAGAAGAGTTGATGTTCATCACTTGATCACTGTTGCAGTAGCCTTAGCTTATATGGGTTATGTCCTGCTAAGGATATAACAGCTGAATAGCTTCCAAAGCTGAAGGACATCTTCCATGTGCTCAGACCATTAACCAACTTAAATAGATCTGAAGAAAGAATGGTTTGTGCATCAAGCCCTTCAGAGTTTTCCAGCCATCATAGAGCGTTCCTCTTGCTGGCTTTCAATGATCATTGGTCAGCTAATACTTTTCCATTGGGCTGATTAGTTCCTCCCTGGGGGGAAGCCTTCCACTTTTTATTTTTATGAAGGAAAGTGAACTTTTTTTCCATAAAATTAATTGTAAGCTAGAAAAAAGTGTTTTATACATCATTATATTACCTTTAGCAGATTTTATCAGGAACAATACGTTTTACTTTTGAGGGAAAAAGTTAATATGATTTTGTCAGTCTTCATTTTATCCTTAACAGATGGGTCTGGTTTCGATATTGGAACCGACTCTGCCATTACTAGAGCTTCTGCTAGCCAAAATCGAGCTTCACCTCTACCCATAATCCCTCTCACGCAATTATCATAGAGATCGTTTGCTGCTTTTCCGAAACGGTCACGTTTTACCAGTGCTGTTGAGTTTCCTTGGTTTTAGGTAAATTTCTATTGTTATTTCTTAGAGACATCTCTATTTACTCTTTACTTGATCCTCTACCCTTTTGTTTAATACTTAGTCTCTCTACTTTCATACACGTTATTGTAATTTTAAATATCATTGTTGATGTTGTCTCCCCTTACACCTTAGTTTATTTCTCCTTTCCTTTCAAAAAAAAAAAAAAAAAAGCTAAAGTCCTTTCTGGTTTGTAAAAAATGCCGTAAGTGTGGCCAAAAAATCCCATCTTCTGACTTTCACTCCCTTTCCATTTGTTGTTTGAGTCCTGTTCGTATTTGCCATGAGTTCAGTTATCGAGCCCTTGTTGAGAGATGAAACAAACTTATTTTAAAGGGTTTAATTACCTCTGCCTTCAGTGAAACCTTACCTACTGCTGACAGTGCCAAAACTGACATTTCCTTCCCTTTGTTATTTCCTGTGGACAAGGGCAAAAAGAGGAGTTTCTGTCTTCCAACTTATCCATCGTGTCCGAGACCTAAGAAGTTGAAATCCTGAGTTCCAAAAGTACCGTCAGAACCAGAGGCCTCTTACCCCAAATAACCTGTAATGACTATTGCTCCAGCGCTGACAACTATGTCAAAGTCCTTTAACACCAAACGCCCCGGTGCAGGACAATTTTTCTGCTCCTCCTTCAATGGCATCAATTACATTGGCACAAGCTAGAGCATTAGATTCAAAATAAATTTTTCCCAGGACTTCTTACTCCCCATCTGTAGATCCCTTTGCTGGTGAGCTTCCAGAAGTCTTTCTTCAGAGGCTTTAATCTCCATCCATGTCTTTGATCCACTCTACCAGAAGTCTTTCTGAGCTCAGTGCAGAGAGACTTGTGAATAAAATCTTGTGGGCTAGAGAACTTTCAGGCTGCCTTTCGGTTCATACTCCTTCAGGTCGTGGAACCATGCCTTCTTTCACCCCCTTTACCCACTCCTCCTCTGACCTCCACCGAGGTCTTAGAATTTTCTATTCTGGGTCTCCTGGCACCAACTGTACCGGTACTTGAGATTTTCACATCTTCAGAGCAAGTAAATCCCCTGAGCTCTTCAGTGGCTTCAGAACCAGAGACCTCTTGGAGATGTAGCTACCTGTCTGTTCTGGGAAAGCAGGACTTTACTTCAGGTTTTTCAGACCCATCCTTGCCCCTCAGAGATTTGGCTCTGGGTTCTGTCTTGAGGGTTGATTCTTCGGAATTGGGAGTGACCCCGATCCTGAGGCAATTTCTGTGTTCTGAGCTCCCTTCCCTCTTCAGGGGACTGGGCTTCAAGATGATGGAGAGGGCCCTTTCTCTTACATTGACTCAGTTGGTACCTTCCTCCTTGGAACAGGTACCACCCAGCTCTGTTATGCCACCTATCTCTCCACTGGGACAATGGGTACCAAAGTCTCAGATTTCTCAGACTCAGATTCTGTCATATTCTGACATCTCCCCAAATTATCCTCCTGAGGAGGTACCTCAGAAAAGAAGTGCAAGAGGAAGCACTTAGATTCCCCTCAGGAATCCGTCACAGAGGACACACATTTTGATGAGGTGGAATGGTCCCCATGGTCACCACCTGAAAATGTCTCCTTTGGAGACATCCTATGAATTTTAAAGCAAAGGGGTGGCTGGAAGTCCCAAAACCCTTCCTCAAAGGAATCTGTTTACCTGCAGGCTTTCGGCACTTGCCCATCTACCTCCTGGGTGACCCCACCCACTGATTAACTCATTCAGTTGCTTTCACAGCAGGGATGGAAGGCTCCAGATACCATCAAATCCATTCCCAAGAGACCTGACAAAATCTAAACCGTTCTGGGTCAAGGGGTTAGTGGTGGATGCCATGGCCATAGTGGCCACCACAAAAAAGGAACTCGCTGAGGAGAGTTCATCTATTCATACGCCCAACAGGGAGTCTCGGGCTATGGATAAATTTGGGAAATGGGTTTATGCTTCATCGACCTTCGCTCTAAGGACTTTTGAACTTTTTTTCCCAAAGACCTTTATTGTATTATCACTTGTGACCGGCAAATTTACATTCATTTAAAAGTAATCAAACTGTAGTAACATAAATATTACATGTCACTTATATTGCTATATGTCATATAACCTAAGCAATTTTACATAAATTATTCAATTCTTGACTTGTTTCTTGTTTAAAAAAAAAAAATCTTTATTAAACCATCACTTACTGCTCAGGCAATCATACAGTTATATAAATGAAGAACAACCCACACTGACACAGTCCTAGTTGCAAGCATTTTACATCACTTATGAACTATCCACTTTTCCTCACTCAAACATTACATACTTCATTTAAGTCCTGCTGCATTTTAAACCTCATTTCTCCCTTGTATGTATTGTTCCCACAATTCCCATTTTTCTTATGTGGTTTGCTCCTACCCCTTTCTAAAGATCTCAATTCCAGTTTTTTTTATCTCTCTTACTATATTCACTACTTCCAGTATAGTTGGTTTAGATTTTGATTTCCATTTTCTAGTAATTGCTTTTTTGGCAGCCACCATTATTAAACACAGCAAGGCTTGCAGTTAACTTTCTCTCTCCTCTTCCCCTCCCCAAAGCACTTTTCCGAACATTAATAACACGAAGTAGGGCATATGCTTAAGAGTCCACCACAAGTCCAACAAATTCTGAAACAATCCAATATTTCCATATTATCTTGATCTGTCATATTTCACAAATATAATTATTGCATTGTAATTCCATATTAAGTTATTGGTTTTGTTACTGTTCATCTCCAAAATGCTGTGTCTGCTTCATTTTCAACATATTCTCAGTTCTTCTAGTCTACGGTCATGCTCCCTTCCTTCCCTCCAATATTTTCCGTTGAAAAATTTGCTGTGGTCTTGCGATAGGAACAAGAAGCAGAATCTCCTTCTGTTTCACAGATTACTTTTTGTTGGGCAAACTTTTGTATTTCCTCCTTAGCATGTACTTCATCAAAAAATGATTTGGTCTGTCAAGGGAAGAATACCTTGAAGACAGCGGGGTACAGCTGTTTGAATCTCTCACCTGCATCTCCACATTCCCTGAATAGTGAAATAAATTTGCTCCTCTTCTGTCTGGTGTTCAATGAGTAATCATTCTCCACAAACACTCTGCTGTCTTCCACTTTTAGTAGTTTGTCCTTCTGCCACAGTTTTGTCAGAATCAACTTCTTCTGTTAGGATTTCATCTTTACTATTAAAGGTCTAGGTTGCTTTCTTATAGCCAGTTTTGGAACATACACATGATGTGCCCTTTCAGATAACTTCTGCTGTGAGATACCAGTCCAGTTGCTTATTTGTGCTTTCATAAAATTAATGCAGACTGTTCCTTCCAGCTTCTCTGGTATAGCTGAAAATCTCATCAAACAAAGTTCCTGATCATGGTACAGTCAATTCTTCCTTTTTTGAAGAAAGATGTCTGGATGTGTTTGATAGATCTTCAGGATGCATATTACCACATAAAAATGGACAAATGCTCTAGAAAGTTTTTCAGCTTGAGGCTGGGTGCCTTCAGAGTGCTGCCCTTTGGTCTCACTACAGCCCCCAAGGTGTTCACAAAATGCATGGCAGTAGTAGAAGCTCACCTGAGACTGCAAGGATTTCTGGTGTTTCTGTGCTTAGACGACTGGCTTATAACCACTTCAACCAGGCATCAGTTGATTGTAGCCAGGAATTACACACACAATGTCTGTGCCCACCTGGGAATTACTTTAAATCACAAGAAATCCCAATTAACTCCAACTCAAAATTTAGAATTTATAGGGGCTGTGCTAAATACAAGTATAGCATCCCTTCCTCGAGGGAGACTCCAAAGAATTATAATACAAGTTCAAAAGATAATCTGCAGAAAGAGGGTTCCTGATTGACTAGATGTTATGTGATCCTATATCCCAGGATGCACCACTGCCAGTCCCCAGATCTTTGTGAAATTTGTTGTGTGTGATTGGGTTGAGTTTGTTTCGCCCCCTACAATCCAGGGCCTTTTCGTCAACCTTGTACTGAAGCTTTTAGTGGTTTAAAGTTCCCGTCATTACAGCTAAGGTTGTGTGTTACACTATTACTGTAAGCCTTGGGTTTTTGTTTTTTTTGTATCTATAGTGGTTAAATTTCCTGTCAGAAATTGTTTAACATCATGTCTCAAACCCCTAGGCCTTGGCTTTAAAAATGTTCTAAATGTGCTTTTAAGATGTCTGTTACTGATGACCATCTACTTTGTGTATATTGTTTAGGGCAGGAAGCACTTGCAGGAGTCATGCAGCGTATGTCGTTTTCCTCAAGGGTCCTCCAGGAGAGGAAAAATAAATTGATTCTCAAGGGGTTAATTAAACCCTCTTTGAAGAAGCCTTGTCTTGCTCCACTGTTCTGATATAGACAGGGTGCTCCAAAGACTGTTCCAGTCCCCAGTCTTCCAAAATTTGTTTGCCGATGACCATGACCCACCCATTGCCATTCCTCCTCCGACTGCTTCGCTCCGGCCGAGGCAGGTGCTCTTGGCCGGTGGAGATCTCAGGGTCGGCGGTCCGAGTTTGGTACGCTGATGCTGGACCCGAGGGTGATGTTTGGGACCTATGCCATCATGGCCAGCACCTTCCCTGGGCGTGGAGACTGGGTCTTTGGCAGTTCCTGTCCGTAGCCAGCGGTCCTCCTGAGGGTTCTTCGGAGTTGTCTTCAGAGGAACCCCCAAGGAAGAGATCGTGCAAGAGGAAGCACGTGGACTCCCGAGTCTATTACATGGACACTGATATGGATGATGCGGAGGGGTCGGATGATGTCTCTTTGCAGACATCTTAGAGATCCTCAAACAACTGGATATCCAAACAGTGCTCCTCAAGGCCTTTGGGGCTCAGCCCTCCGCCTCCTGGGTGTCTCCGCCCCCCGGCGAGCTTCTGGATTTAGTTTGTCGGCGGCGGGGAACCAGTCCCTTCTCGTCCAAACAAATTTTTATCTGCTCCCCGAAGGAGTTGGCTGTAGATGCCATGGTGGTGGCATCTGCTACACAACAGGCGTGGCAGAGGCTTCAACGCCCATCCATCCTCCTAATAAGGAGTCTAGGAGTATGGATACTGACTTCAGCGGCCTTTACCTTAAGGTCTCTGAATTATTTGGCACATTTTACCAGGCTTCAGAGGGATCTGGTCAAGGAGTTGTCAGATTCCCTCTCGGGTAACCTACCTGAGCAGCTAGCCCAGTCCGTTAGCTCTCAGTTGGCTATCCTTCGTCAATTTGCTACTACGCCCCATGAGGCTCATTTCCGAGGCCTTCAAGTCTTGATGGGTCCTCATTGTTTGGACCCAAGGTGAAAGACACCCTTACCGCTGTGAGCAAGAGGGCCCCAAGGCCAAAGGAGGGAAAATGTGGTTCAAAATCTCGCAAAGTTTTTCTCCCAACAGCAGGAAGATTCCCGTCCAGAGGCAGATGGAGACCGGAGTCCCTTTTCGGCTCTTCAGCCTCCCACACGTCATGAGGGATTGCCCGGCTGTGCTGCTGGAGCCAGTCGGGTGTCGCTTTTAAGCACCTAAAAGCCTGGGAGTCAATCACTCAGGACAGATGGGTGCGATCATTGCCGGAGGTTACACCATCCCATTCACATTCTCGCCCCCACCGTCCAAAAGAATCCCGGACCCACCACCCAGTCAAAGGGAAATGGCAGCCGCAGAAGCTTTAAAGCTGCTAGAGAAAGGAGTCATCCAACCGGTCCCCACAGACCAGATCGGATCAGGAAATTACTCCAGGTTCTTTTAGTGCCAAAAGACAGGGGACCTGAGACCAATATTGGATCTCAGCAGACTGAACCAATCCGTCCACGAATCCAAATTCAATGGTCATCCATTCTCCCATTGTTGGAGAAGGATGTTTGGATGTGCTCCATAGACCTCAAGGATGCCTATTATCACATACCGATTCATCAGGCGTCCAGAAGGTATCTGCGCTTCAGCCTGGGAGTCAGTCATTACCACCTTGTCCAATTTTGGCTCTGCCCTTTGGTCTCACCACAGCCCCAGGGTGTTCACCAAGTGTTTGGCAGTAGTGACGGCTCACCTGAGAAGTCTTGGATTCCAAGTGTTTCCCTATCTGGACGACTGGCTCCTGACTGCCACCACCAGGCATCTACTAATGGACAACCTCAAAGCCACCATCTCCCTGGGTGTTACCCTGGGGATTACATTCAATTGGTCAAAGTCTGTCTTGCTGCCCTCTCAACGCATAAAGTTCATAGGAGCAGAGATAGACTCAAGATTGATAAGGATCCAAACTTTACAGGGCCAAATTCAAGCTCTGATCTCGAGATCCAAAGCCCCAGCCAGGATGGTCCTACAGGTTCTAGGCTCAATGTCTGCCACGGTACTTTTGGTTCCTCTAGCAAGGTTACACATGAGGATTCTTCAGTGGCTCTTGTCAACTCAATGGTCCTTTCAGGATCTTCCTCAATCACCACATCATGATTACGGAAGTATGCAAAGGGACCTTCGCTGGTGGCTTCAAACATCCAACTTGGATCAGGGAAAACCCTTTGTTCTCCCCCCTCCAGTGGTTACCCTGACGACAGATGCCTCCCAGATAGGGTGGGGGGCATTGTCTGGGCAGGCTAGTTCAGGGCTCCTGGCTTCGCTCTTCTCCACATCAACGTGTTGGAGATGAGGGCTGTACTTCTATCCCTACAGGCCTTACACAAGTTTCTTCCTCAAGGCATCATCGCCATCCACACAGACAACATGTCGGTGGTTTGGTATCTGAACAAACAAGGAGGGACCAGATCGTATCCCCTTTGCAGAGAGGCCATGAGAGTGTGGGAATGGGCTGTAGCTACCAACCGCTTCTTGGCGACCCACATCCCGGAAAGTCAAATGTATTGGACAAATTAAGCAGGACAATTCTCTCTCCTCACGAATGGTCTCTAAACCGCACAGTAGCAGCCCAGGTTTTCAAGAGATGGGGGCAACTCCACAAAACACCAAGTGCCAAAGGTTCTTCTCCTTGATTCCACATCAGGAAGTACCAGCCATGGATGCTCTAGCACAACCTTGGCCAACAGGGCTACTTTATGCCTTTCCTCCAATTCCACTCCTTCCCAAAGTTATTCAAAAGCTTCTCAACTGGGGTCTTCAATGATTCTGATTGCCCCATACTGGCCTCGTCAGATATGGTTTCCTTACCTGAAAAAGCATGCAGTGGACGATCCGTGGACCTTAGACCTGATCCCGGATTTGCTAATCCATCAGTCGGGACATTGGCATCAGTCCCTTCAATCTCTGAAATTGACAGCTTGGCTCCTCCACTTCCAACCTTAGTTAGGAGTCACACACTAGACCCGGAAGTTGTTCACATTTTATCTTCACCACTAACAAATTGTACCTCAGTAAGTGGAAGAGGTTTGCTATCTGGGCTCAACTCAAGGGCTTAGACCCTATCACTGCTCCTGTCCCAGAGGTTTTGAAATTCTTAACATCCCTGTTTAATCAGGGATCTTCTGTCTCAACTATTAAAGTTCAACTAGCTGCTATCTCTAAGTTCCATGAATCCACGGATCCTCCTTTGATGAGCAGCAGACTATGCAAAACATTCATTAAAGGTGCGAGTCTGTTAAGACCACCAGTTTTTCATCCTGCACCTCCGTGGGATCTTGATTTCCCCTCCTTTTGAACCGGCTGCTACATGCAATTAAAATATCTGTCTTGGAAAACGGCATTCTTAGTGGCTGAAGAGTCTCAGAGCTTCAAGCCCTGTCTATTAAACCACCGTATTTGATTTTCCACAAAGATAGAGTATCACTCAGGCCTAATCCATCCTTTGTTCCAAAGGTCTGCTCTAGTTTCTGTCTTCAACAATCTCTAGAACTACCAGTTTTCTTTCGAAATTCTCTAATGAAGCAGAATACACTCTCCATAAATTGGATGTTCACAGGCAATTACGTTTTATTTAGACAGGACTCAGCAACTTCGTAAGTCAGACCAGTTGTTTGTGTCCTTCTCAGATAATAAATTGGGCCAAACCATCACAAAGCTACAATCTCAAAATGGATCAGAGATTGCATAACTCAGGCCTATTCTTCTTGAATAAACATCTTACATCATCTATCAAAGCTCATTCTACCAGAGCTATGGCTACTTCTATAGCCTTTCATTCCAAGTTGGTCCAACCCGCACACTTTCATTTCCCACTACAAATTGGATGTGGCATCTAAAGGCGAGCATCGTTTGGTTCCACGGTACTCAGGAGTGTTTTCCAGTGAGCCACCCAGGATTCAGGTGCTGATCACATAACATCTTTTAGTTATGTACTCACCATAACTTCAGATGTTTGGGATCCATCTCGCCCACATTCCTGATACCCCACCTTCCCCTGCCTTGCAGATCAGAAGAGATGGAACGGTTTTGAGCTTCACTGTTTTTATCTTGTTTCATCTGACGATGTTATATAAGCAGGGTATGCATGTGTGCATGTATGACAAACTAGATCTGGGGACTGGCAGTGGTGCATCCTGGGATATAGTAAGCTCAGCCAATAAGAGACTTCGCTCAACCCATCATTCAGAATGTGATGGATCCCAAACATCTGAAGTTATGGTGAGTACATAACTAAAAGTTCTCCCCCCTCCAGTGGTTACCCTGACGACAGATGCCTCCCAGATAGGGTGGGGGGGGCATTGTCTGGGCAGGTTAGTTCAGGGCTCCTGGCTTCCGCCTCCACATCAACGTGTTGGAGATGAGGGCTGTACTTCTATCCCTACAGGCCTTACACAAGTTTCTTCCTCAAGGCATCATCGCCATCCACACAGACAACATGTCGGTGGTTTGGTATCTGAACAAACAAGGAGGGACCAGATCGTATCCCCTTTGCAGAGAGGCCATGAGAGTGTGGGAATGGGCTGTAGCTACCAACCGCTTCTTGGTAGCGACCCACATCCCGGAAAGTCAAATGTATTGGCGGACAAATTAAGCAGGACAATTCTCTCCTCACGAATGGTCTCTAAACCGCAGTAGCAGCCCAGGTTTTCAAGAGATGGGGGTTGCAACTCCACAAAACACCAAGTGCCAAAGGTTCTTCTCCTTGATTCCACATCAGGAAGTACCAGCCATGGATGCTCTAGCACAACCTTGGCCAACAGGGCTACTTTATGCCTTTCCTCCAATTCCACTCCTTCCCAAAGTTATTCAAAAGCTTCTCAACTGGGGTCTTCAATGATTCTGATTGCCCCATACTGGCCTCATCAGATATGGTTTCCTTACCTGAATAAGCATGCAGTGGACGATCCGTGGACCTTAGACCTGATCCCGGATTTGCTAATCCATCAGTCGGGACATTGGCATCAGTCCCTTCAATCTCTGAAATTGACAGCTTGGCTCCTCCACTTCCAACCTTAGTTAGAAGTCACACACTAGACCGGAAGTTGTTCACATTTTATCTTGACCCCACAAACCCACCACTAACAAATTGTACCTCAGTAAGTGGAAGAGGTTTGCTATCTGGGCTCAACTCAAGGGCTTAGACCCTATCACTGCTCCTGTCCCAGAGGTTTTGAAATTCTTAACATCCCTGTTTAATCAGGGATCTTCTGTCTCAACTATTAAAGTTCAACTAGCTGCTATCTCTAAGTTCCATGAATCCACGGATCCTCCTTTGATGAGCAGCAGACTATGCAAAACATTCATTAAAGGTGCGAGTCTGTTAAGACCACCAGTTTTTCATCCTGCACCTCCGTGGGATCTTGATTTGGTGCTTGGCGATTAATCCCCCTTTTGAACCGGCTGCTACATGCAATTAAAATATCTGTCTTGGAAACGGCATTCTTAGTGGCTATTACAGAAGAGTCTCAGAGCTTCAAGCCCTGTCTATTAAACCACCGTATTTGATTTTCCACAAAGATAGAGTATCACTCAGGCCTAATCCATCCTTTGTTCCAAAGGTCTGCTCTAGTTTCTGTCTTCAACAATCTCTAGAACTACCAGTTTTCTTTCCAAATTCTCTAATGAAGCAGAATACACTCTCCATAAATTGGATGTTCACAGGCAATTTTTATTTAGACAGGACTCAGCAACTCGTAAGTCAGACCAGTTGTTTGTGTCCTTCTCAGATAATAAATTGGGCCAAACCATCACGAAAGCTACAATCTCAAAATGGATCAGAGATTGCATAAATCAGGCCTATTCTTCTTGAATAAACATCTTACATCATCTATCAAAGCTCATTCTACCAGAGCTATGGCTACTTCTATAGCCTTTCATTCCAAGATATCGGAAATTTGTGCTCGCGGCTGTCCAACCAACCGCACACTTTCATTTCCCACTACAATTGGATGTGGCATCTAAAGGACGAGCATCTTTGGTTCCACGGTACTCAGCAGGAGTGTTTTCCAGTGAGCCACCCAGGATTCAGGTGCTAGGGGCGCTGTCCCATCATTCAGAATGTGATAGGATCACATAACATCTTTTAGTTATGTACTCACCATAACTTCAGATGTTTGGGATCCATCTCGCCATATCTGATCTACACCACCCTTCCCCCCCCTTGCAGATCAGAAGAGATGGAACGGTTTTGAGCTTCACTGTTTTATCTTGTTTCATCTGACGATGTTATATAAGCAGGGTATGCATGTGTGCATGTATGCGGACAAACTAGATCTGGGGGACTGGCAGTGGTGCATCCTGGGATATAGTAAGCTCAGCCAATAACCCATCATTCAGAATGTAGGCGAGATGGATCCCAAACATCTGAAGTTATGGTGAGTACATAACTAAAAGTTTTGCAAACTGAAGGGCTGATGGCAGCCTCAGTAACTCTAGTCCCTCTAGCCAGGTTTCATATGAGAATTCTGCAGTGGTTACTAGCTTCTCGGTAGTCTGTCCTTCACCAGTCCTTGTCAGACCAAATTCTAATCACCAGTTATTGCAAGAGGGATCTACTGTGGTGGACATATTCTGAACAAATTCTACTCAGTCACCCCTTCATTCTTCCAGAGCCAAAGCCATAGTGAACACAGTCGCCTCCCAGATGGGGTGGGGGTCATTTTCTGAGCAAGACTGTCCAAGACACTTGATCCCCCTTAGAGACCAACTTGCATATCAGTGTCCTGGAGCCAAGGGTAGTGCTTCTAGTGTTGCAGGCCTTTTAAACAGCTCTTCCTCAGGGGACAATTGCAATTCAAACAGACAGTATGTCAGTAGTTTGGTACATCAACAAGCATGGAGGAACCATGTCTTATTCCTTTTGTCAAGAAGCCCTCAGAGTGTGGCAGTGGGCAATCTCTTCCAACTACTTTCTAATAGCAATGCAAATTCTAGAGAGTAGTGGGATTGCAGACAAACTGAGCAGATGTATCCTCCGGCCTCAGTAGTGGTCTGTCAATCCAGAAGTGGTGGAAAAGATCTTCCATCAGTGCGGTCGACCTTGCTGCAATCTGTTTGCCTCCCCCCAAAACAAGTACAGCAATTTCTTTGCCCTGATTCCTCCTCTGAGGAAGTCATCCAGAGATGCTATCCACCACAGTTGGCCCCCCTGTCCCCTCTACACCCTTCCCATGATATCTCTAATTCCAAAATTCCTACAGAAAAGAACTCTTGTTAAAAAGCACAGTAATCCTCATTGCCCCCTTTTGGCCGCGACAGATTTGGTTCCCCTTCCTTTGGACTGATTTGATTCAACAACCCTGGATTCTGGACCCGATTCCAGACCTTCTGTCCTATCCAGATGGGCTTGTTCACCCAAGCATTTTAAACCTCAAACTGTGTGTGTGCTTCCTCCACTTCCATTAGTTGCCAGATGTCTAAATATTTCCTCCCCAGTATGCCACATCAGCTAATCAGCTCATAAACCTTCCAGTCGTAAATTGTACTCTAGCAAATGGAAGAGATTTATCATTTGGGCCCTTGAAAAATATATTAATCCCTTTTCTGCTTTCTAGAGCGTATTTTAGACTTTTAACCTCTCTTTTTCATGCTGGAGCTTCCCCTTCTACTATCAGATTACAGTTAGCTACTATTTCCAATTTTCACAATGATGACTACTATTTAACCATTTAACAGTTGCCCACAAGATCCTGTATCAACCTACTAATACCCCAATACTTACCAACCTGATCACCCCTACAATAACCTTAAGACCCTACGCTCGTCAAATAAACTGCTTGTACAAATAGGTAAAACCAACATTATGGCTGGTGACTCTGTTCTCTAATACAGTGGGCAAAACCTGGAACTCACTCCCCAGTGACCTGACCTCACTTTCCTCAACAACACTATTGAAAAACAAATTGAAACTATACTTTAAAACACATTAGTTATGCCCTTGTGCTAACCCTGACTAACTTCCTCACTTATCTTTGGGTACTTATCACTATTCATGTACTAAACTAGTTGCTTTTCTGTTAACCATAAAGAGTGTGCTTTTATATATTAATCTCATGTCATTATAAATATCTTCTTATAACTATCCATATATGTTGTTGTGTATTTCGGCTTTTCCCGGTTAGTGGTCGCCACAGCGGAACTCCAGTCCGCTAATGATTGGTAGTTGATTTTTACATGCCGAGTTACCAGCCCTGACGCACAACCTTCAATGAAGGTACACCCATTCACGCATGTCTCCACGTAGAAGACGCTCTAGCTGAGAATCAAACCGGACAGCGTCTTACTGTGAGGCGACAATGCTACCGCAGCACCACCACCGCTGGTCTTAAAACTATCCATATATGATATGTATAAAGATTCTTTAAGCAATAAGGTAAGGAAATGTAAAGAATTGCTAAAAATCTGTAATGCACCTGCATTTGTAAAAACTGTTATATAAGATAAGTAATACTGTGTTTTGTGGAGCTTTTCTCCCTGGGCCTCTACTGAAAATGGACATATATCCAGCTGGACTAGCCCGTTCAACAAATGTAAAATAAAATAAATAAAAATAAAATACATAAAAATAAAATAAAGTTGGAAAAATGTTCTTTAGCCTCTAATAGACTTTGTAAAGCATTCCTAAGAAGCACACTCTTGTTGAAGGCTCCTTTCAAAGATCCAATGCCACCTTAGGATCTAAACTTAGTGTTACAGGCCATAGTACATTCTCACTTTGAACCCTCTGCAGAATGTGATTTGAAGTTTTTGTCTTGGAAGACACTGTTTTTGGTAGTTATAACCTCTGCCAGAAGGATTTCAGAAATTCAGGCCTCGTCATGTAAACCTCCTTATCTGTTTTTCCACAGAGAGTTTCTTTACGAATGAACCCCTCCTTTCTACACAAGGTAGTCTCAGAGGCTAACATCAATCAAGCTATTAATCTACTGGTTTTCTTTCCAAACTTTTTCAGCAAAGGTGAATATTCCTTACATTTACTAGCTGTTCACGGACAATTGTGTTTCTATATCTACAGAAGAAAAGACATTCAAACATCTGAACAACTCTTTGTTTCCTTTTCCATTGCTAAGTTTGGTAAGCTAGTCAGCAAGATGAATCTGGCCAGATGGCTGAAAGACTGCATTTCATTTATCTGTGATAAGAATGAAATGGCCTTGCCTGGGCCCGTGAAAGCCCATTCTACAAGATCTGTAGCTTCTTCAGCAGTTTTCCAGTATAGAGCTGCGATGAATGATATTTGTGCAGCTTCTCCCCATACCTTTATTACTCATTACAAATTGGACTTGGTCTCTAGGGGACAAGCATCCTTTGGTTCAGTGGTGCTCAGGAATGTTCTTCTGTGAGTCCACCCAAGATCTTATGTAGCTGGGGACTCTGTCCCATCTGTCAAGAATAAAATGAAGATGGTCAACTTCAGATAACAAAGTTATGTACTTACCATAATGTTCCATCCGTGCTGTCCATGTTCATTTATCTTTGACTCCCCTCCCTTCAAATCTGGCCTTTAAAGATTTTTTTTTTTTTGCGTGAGAGGGATTATGGGTAGAGGTGAAGCTCGATTTTGGCTAGCAGAAGCTCTAGTAATGGCAGAGTCGGTTCCAATATCGAAACCAGACCCATCTGTTAAGGATAAAATGAAGACTGACAAAATCATATTAACTTTTTCCCTCAAATTTTTGTGATTTTTCAAGCGTAGTAGATATGGCGTCATTTTTCTACTATCTATGCTTTCACTGCAAACTTGATCTGCTGTAATTGTGAGAAGTGGTTTGTGTGTAGAGGTGAAGTTCGAGAGTTTTTGGCTGGTAGGAGCTGTAGTATTGGCCAAGTTGGTTCCAATATTGGAACCGGACCCATCTGTCAAAGATAAATGAAGATGGACAACACAGATGGAACGTTATGGTAAGTACATAACTTCTTTTTAAAACGTACTAAAAATAGTTCTTTACTTGCTAAATATGTCGTATTTTTGTGGAAAATCTAACTTTATAATACTTGACTTGTTTCACAGACTTTTGCTGCCAGGTTACCACAGCATTCAGGTAACTTTTTCAGCTTCTGAATGGAACATCATGCCAGTGCCTTAGTTCTTCTTTTTGACCGCCAGAAAAACAGAATGATTTCTAAGCAGCCTTTGCCACTTCAGCAGACTTCTCAATTGCATCAGCTGCAGATGGGAGACTCTGCTCTGGCCATTTCTGGTTCCTCAGACTATTTATCTTTTTCCATAGCTCCCTCTAGGGTGGTAGGCCCCATAGTCACCATGGACTGAGGATTAGACATGTCCTTTGCAGCTGTTGGAGTGCCATTGCCAAGCTAGGGAGACCCACTGTTATCAGTCTTCGAAGGAGGAACAGAGAATGCCTGTCTGCCTAGCCAGACTGGAATACTTGTCCCTAAGGATGTTTTACCTGTCAAAAGTAGGTGTGCTTTTTCAGAATTTCCTGTCATAAAGAAGCAAAACATCAGATATGTCTTCATCTGTGACAGTTACTTTGGACAGGAGTGATTTATTGAGCTTAGCTCAAGGTTTAGTTAAGGGTCTTGACTCTTCAGTTCTGGTGTTTCAGGTAAGAGACAGAGATTCTTTACTGTCTGAAAATGCTCTTTAACAAAATGGTTTAAAGGGGCAACCTCTGTTTTCTGTCTAAAAGTTTCTGAATATGAGCAGTGTGTTGCTTCTGACAATAGTCCCTTGGAAAGATTTTCTTTTTCTGAAACTATATTCAGAATGAGTCATTTGCTTCAGTGGGGAATATGATAATCTTCAGACATCTTTAAAGAAATATGATTTATTGCAGTCGAAATTTCCTGAACATAACTAATTCCTCCTGTTCTTGCAGCACTGGAGAATGTATTTATAAAACTAGTAACTTGCTTGACAGCTAGCCTGCTGCCCTTAGGAAAACAGAGAGATGGTATTAAGTTCTTCAGTTTTATAAATTTTTATCTTCGAACCCAGATCAGACACAGCAATGATTTCACTGGTAAACTGAAACTGCAGTTAAATATCTCATTAATGACAGTTCCTTTCCTTCTCAGAAAGATGGGAAAACCCTTTGAAAAAGTAAATTATTTTGCAACACATATATATTTATAATTCAGAGTTGTCAAGCTCATATGTTAGACTTTACACTTGCGTCTGTTGCGGATGTGAGGAATATTCCTCTCATCAAAGAAAAAAAAAACATCCACTTGTAATCGTATTGCTCCTATGTCTCAGATGACTACACACTCTTTGAAATATGCTTATGATTCAGCTGATGCCACTCCAGAGCTCCTGCTGCTACTGAAACTATTATGTCACTATACTCCGTGTCGTATAGACGTCTGAGGGGAGACTTATGCCTGGCCTACAGAGCAACGCAAGACCCAAATCTAATTAACTTACTGCATATCCATAAATCAAATGGGTTTAGTGCTGCCCATTGCAGGGACTCAAATATGGCCTGCGACTTAAATAGGACATATTGGAGGGACAGATGCATCTCCTAGCAACCACAATGTCTTTGGAACAGGCTACCAATTCACGTTAAATAAAGCAACCTTTATGGCACTGTTCAAGAGGAACCTGGAAGAGTGGATGGGGTACCATAAAATCTTACTGGTGATGGTGCCCACAACCCTCCTGGACATGAGCAGTCATCACTAAATGCAGTCTTGGGTATTGACTAGTACTTCTATTGTATTACATTGGGTTGAAATGGCTAGGCTTAAAATGCCCTCCGTGTCGATAGTCTAGTAATTTCTTATGATCCTATAAGTTTTTCTTGGCTGCATACTAAAAATCTTCCTGAGGATGTTAAAGCTGAAAGGTTGAATTCTACCTTGGGTAGAGAGGTAGCCTTTGGAGCATCAGCTGTAGAGGTCCAACAAAAAGGATGAGAAAGGGAATTTCACAGATTTTTCTGACTTCTGTCTTCAAGTTTGTCATATGGTTTAATGCTATATTTGATTTGCTACTTTTTTACAAAAAAATATGCAAGTTAAGCAGACACAGCATGCCTCGGGTCTATATTAGGTTATTGAAAGCTGATATGAGCAAACGCTCTTTGATCCAACTCAAAATGTTGAACAACCAAAATAGTGAAGACACGGAACAGCGATTTTTTTTTTTTTTTTTCCCCAGGAAAAAAAAAATCACTGTTGCTCAAAAAAAACAAACCAAAAAAAAAAACGAAAACTCAACATAAAGTGAGGGGCTTCACTGCTTAAGTATACCAACTCCGAGATTACACCACAGTGGAGGAAATGGCAAACTCCTGAAAACAGCCCAGTGATTTTTTTTTTTCCTCTGGGAAAAAAAAATCGCTGTACCGTGTCTTCTCTATTTAGGTTGTTTGATGTTTAGGGTTCGATCAAAGAGCAGTTTGTTCTGATCAGCTTTCGATAAGCTGATGTAGACCTGCATGCCTCTGGTAAGCAAATGTTTAACAATAGCAGGGAGGTTGCAAGAAAAAAGAGGAGTCTCCCCCCTCCCCCAAGTGAATGCCTTCATGTTCCTGTTGCACCAGATTTCAGACATTTGTTATGGTTCTCTGTCTGGATGACACTTTCAGTGTTCTCCACAGCTTTAATGATATTTACAAAGTGTCTGCTTCCAGTGATAGCTTACTGCAGATTGCAGGGCATTCGCATTTTTCTTATTTGTATGATTTATCTTTGCAGATCCCTTTCAAAAGTGTCGCGAATCTCTCACTTGGGTGAGAGATCTCCAGCACAAACTCGAATTTCAGGGGATCATCTAAAAATCTTATATGATTCCTTTTCACATGATTATTTTCCTCTGGTGTCTCCTAGATAACTCGGTTGAAAGAGCTTTTCATCCACAAGAAAAAGTAGATCTGTATCTAGAGCTATTCCTAAGTTTTTCCACGCAAACAAAAGTCTCAACAACAGGATTTCTCACTATAGTAGGATTCATGGTATTTCTGATTCATGATTCCTTTAGCAAAACTCCACATGGGAAAAAATCATTGATATCTAAAATCAGTATGTTCCTAGCATCAATATTCCCTGACAATCCTGATTCCTGTGTTAGATTTTGTGAGAAGGGAACTTCTTTGATGGAGAGGTCAATTTTATCTGAATGCAGATCTCCTTTTTTCTTTTTCATTCCAGCACAGTCTGTAAGAGAAGCCTCATACTTTGAGGATCAGTATCTATGGGAAAATTGCAGGGTCTTTGGTCTTTTTTTGTTTCAAACATGTATAAGAGGTGTTGGCAGTCATAAATGCTCTCAGTTCTCTCAATCATCTGTGGTGCTCAGGGCAATGATCAGTGATTATAGACAACATCACAGTTATGTGATACATAAATGGAAGAATCTTTATTCTTCTATACATTCCCCTCTGTATAGACTAGCCATGGTAGCATGTAGTATAGCTCTTTAGCATAGTGTTACTCTGCAGTGTCCTACATATCTTCAGAGCAGATTTTGTGGTAGACAACCTGAATAGAACCAGGACTGACACTCCTGAATGGAAACAGAATCAGGGGGTCTTCCAGAAAGTGATCCAGCTGTGGGAAACCCCTCCATTTGTTTGCCTCCAGTCAGAACAATCAGATGATAAAATTCTACGTCGGGTCTTCATGCAAGAAAGCCTGGAAAACAAATGCTATCTCTCTTCTTTTGACAGGAATTTTCTTGTATGCTTTTCCACCCTTTCTATTAATATCCAGTATCATCCTGAAGATTCAGAAGGACTTTTACAGATATTATGGTGACTCTGGACCCAGGTAGTAATGGTTCTCCCTCCTTTGGGAACGACTGGACATTGTCACACAAAATGGGCATGTTTCAGACATCCCATCTCCAAACAACTGCAACTAGCTGCCTGGATGATAGTCTAAATACCTTTTAAGCACCTATTTTTGAGGATGTGCAGCAGGTATTAAACTAGGCAAGAAAACCTGCTACAAAGGAAGTCGTCCTATATTAGCAGTTGGGGAAAAATGTTGTAGTTGGGTACCAGGACCCTTTTAAGGCTAGTGTTTCTCTAGTTCTGTAATAAGCCTTTTAAGGCTAGTGCTTCCCTACTTCTGTAATATTTGTGTGAGGAGTTATCCCATCGTTTGTCTCACTTCTCCGTCAAGGCATATTTGTTGGCCATTTCAGCATGTTTCTCCAAGGATCCCCCTCTTACATTGCAATCCCATGTAAAAATGTTTTTGTAAAGGGTGTTAATCAATCTTTCTAGAAAATGGATGTTTCATCACTGGGATCTTAATTTTGTCTCAAGTCATAGATGTTCTTCGTGTTCCACTGTTGCGTAATTACATTTGGGTTATCTGCTTGCAGTAGCCCTCAGTTGGCCTGATTAACAAAGTCTTGGGTCCTGCGTTGGTTGCTGTCCCTTCTTCTATGACGTCAGGTCGTCAGGGGTATAAAAGATGCAGCCGACGCCATTACATCAGTCTTTCTTGTGTGGTGCCCGAAGCAGAAGCAGTTCACAAGTGCCAGTTGGCTGACTCCTGAAAGTTTCGTTTTTGAGTTTCAGAACCGAAGTCTTCAACTAAAACTAAGTACCCCATTGGGTAAACTTTTTCTTTCTCCTTACCGATGTCAGTAAAAGTTAATAATTGCATTACTTGTGGAAAGCAAATACCTCATAAAGATTTTCTTTTGTACTGTATTCCTTGCCTAGGCCCTGACCATGATGTACCTTGCTGTCGGTTTTTTGCTTTATTTAATCAGCGCACTATCTGTCGTCTGTATATTTTCACCTCTACATATTTCGGTTCTCAGTTTAATTATCCAGAAATGTCATCTGTTAGCCATCCAACTACCAGGATTCTGAAAAAGTGCAATGATAAAGACAGAGACAAGCCGCCGAGGTCCAAAACTGCTGCCAACGCTTCTCCTAAGCCAGTCGCCAGTTCTCAGTGAGGCGCTTTCGCAGCCCCTGATACCCGCTACTTCTGATTCGCAGGCCTCTACTGAGATGCATTTGGAGTCTAGTATGCCGCGAGATGCTTCAACTATGGAACCTGCGGATGTCTCTACCTTGAAAGGGTCCAGAGCTGCTGTTCAGGCACCGGCTTCTGAGGGTGTATTCAGGCCTATGGACTTGCATATTAAACCAACACCTCCTTCTTCATTTAGGTCTAAATATCGAACCATGCCTAAAAAAAACGATGCCCAGGCCACATGCTCAGGCCTCTATGCCTAAAAAGCAAATGATAAGAATGGCTGAAGATCTTATAACTCTAATCAGGGGAAGCCAACCTCCCCCTTCAAAGAAACCTAGGACTGAAGTTGTTTATGAATCTTCTGACCAGGATTCTGATTTTTCTGATTCTTCTGATGATCTGGATTTGTCCGTCTGCCAGTGTATTTAATTTTCCTGGCAGGAATTGAACTGGTACATGCACTTGGTAGCTCAAGGCTGTGTTCCACAGAGCCATGGCTAGTCTGCAGAAGAGGGTACGAGTGGGTTCCCCCCTGCTTGTTTATGTACCACATAACAGTGGTGTCTTCCGTCTTTACCATTAGTTGTCCTGGAAGAATGTGATCCTTGAAGGCTGTCAGAGCATTCTGTACAGCTAACATTTCTTTTTGATTGATATGCAGGTGCATTTGACTTTGGTTCCATTTGCCCTGAATGCACTTCCCTGCCAGGTGAGCTCCCCATGCATAGTTTGCATCAGTTGTAAGGGTTTGGTTAGCAGGGGGTTCATAGGTAGGTACTAGGCTATCTACCTGAAGGCATTTATAAGCCTAGCCAGAATGTGTTGGCTTTCGCCACCCCCTTAGATTAGTTCCCTGTGCCACTGTCCAGCCACTGAAGTGATCCCCGAGGTAAACTTTGTTTCCCATCCACTCATCAAGATTTCTTTTGAAGAGTGTTAGCGAGTAGCTCTGCCTAATGTAGATTGGGATCTTGTTCCAGAGCATGGGAAGTCTCTGGGACAGGAATCTATCCCTACAGGACGTCCTATTTATTGTTGCGGTGATTTTTAGATCCCTGAAGCATGTGGCTCGCAGGGATAAGGTTTTCTTTAGGTGGAGAATGTCCATCAAATCTGAGTTGGACATGGCCTTGTATGTCAGGCAGAGATCACCTCTGAGTAGGCGGTATGCAACCGAGTACAGCTGTAATTTCTTCAGTTGAGCTGCATAGGGCATCTATTTGAGGCCAGTGATCCTCTTGGTGAGGTACTTCTGTGGTCTTTCCAGCTGTTGCAAGTGTCTTGTAAGGTGCATCCCAAATGGGGCAGTGTACTCTGTAGTGGGTCTGATGAGTGATGCATAGAGAGGCCCAATGACCTCTTTCGATCTGGATGCAAACCCTTTTGCGATTAGGTGGGCCGCATAGAAGGATTTTCTAATCACTTTGGCAATGTGATTATCAAAGGAGAGGTTACTATCTACTTGGGTCCCCAGATCCCTTATTACGTCTTCCGTATTTAGGGGACTACCACCTATGTGGTAGTTTGTGGGTAATTTGTTTTTTCCAAAGGGGATGACTATGCACTTTTTGGCATTTAGCTTGAGGCCATGATTTTGACACCAGGTATCCGTCTCAGTGAGACCCTTTTGGAGGATGTCTGTGTCAGCCGGAGAGTCAATTATAGCCACTAATTTGCAGTCGTTTGCGAACTTGGTGAGCCGTAGTCCTCCTGTGCTTGCTTGTACCTCTGAGAAGTATATGCTGAACAGGAGGGGTCCTAGGACTGAGCCCTGGGGAACGCCACTTGTAACAGGTTTAGAGTCAGACCTAGCTCCTGCAACTCTTACCATGTCTGTTCTGTCCATGAGCCAGTTGGCAACCCATCTCATGACATAGAGGTTTATGTTCAGGCTGGTGAGCTTGTCTATAATACCTGAGTGGGGAATAGTGTCAAAGGCCTTTGCGAGGTCTATGTAGGTTGTGTGGACCACCTTTCCCTCATCTATAGCCTTGGTAACTGTCTCAAAGAAGTCCAACAGGATTAGGAGGCATGATCTGCCCTTAACAAAGCAGAACTGGGTTTGGGTCCAGTGTTTGAAGGTTTCCAGTGTCTCTGTTAATGAGATCCAAGATGATGCACTCCATAGCTTTGCAGACCAAGCTTGACAGGCTTATAAGGCGATAGTTCCCAGGGTCCGTTGTGGCTCCACCTTTGTGGAGTGGAATAACCTTTGCTGTGCGCCACTCTGTGGGCATGTAGCCTGTGGAGAGGCTGAGTTTAAACAGTGTGTTTAGGTGAGGGGTTAGTTCATCTTTGAGCTCATGTAGGACTGGGCATATGTAGGACACAGCCTGGGACACCGTCCGGTCCCCATTGATGCTGTGTCTTTGGCTTTGGAAAGGGCTCTTTTAACCTGAGTGTCTGATTTCAGGGGCACTACATTCTTCTGGTGTAGTTATGGGCCCTTTTGGGGGTGAGAGGGGGCTGAAGTTTACACTGAACCTGTCTGCCAGGATGTTTGCTATATTGGACAGTTCAGTGTATTTTGTGCCATTCTGCACTAACTCCGAACAAATCTGAGAATTGCCACTTAGATTCTTGACATAGCTAAAGAATGCATTGTGGTTATCTTTGGAGTCCATGGCAATTTTTCTTTCGAAGCTAGCCTTGGATGATTTTATAATGGAACATAGTTTCTTGCTGATACTGATCAGGGATGTATTCCCTTCTTGGGATTTTACTCTTTTTCTGTACTAGTTTCCTCCTCCTATTGTATTGCTTGTTTATGGCAGGGGTCCACCAGACTGGTTTCCTTTTCTTGGAGGAGTGAGTCTTGGTTTTGCTTGGGATGGCAAGATACATGCATTCTTGTAGGTGCCCGTAGAATGCATTAGTAAATGATTTTGCAGCTTGGACAGCATTATCCTTCAACATGGGGGCTTTGAAACTTTCCACCTCGGTCTTAAGTAACGTGAATTTTGCTTTTGAAAAGTTTTTCACGGTGGTTTTCTTGTCCAGGGGTGGGGGAGGAATGTGGATATCCAAAGTGATTTGTTTATGGTCAGATCTAACCAGCGAGGGGTTGACCTCCGGTGTGAAACACCGGTCACCCATGTTGGTGATGACCAGGTCCAATATGTTGTCACCTCTAGTGGGAGTGTTGACCAGTTGAACCAGGGCATTTGAGTTTATAAATTCTAGGAAATGTTGGGCATGGGAATTAATACTTGAGTAGTTCTTCCAGCTAATGCTTGGGTAATTGAAATCACCCAATATTAGGGTGTTTGGTAGGACCTTTGTTTCCCAGTGTTTCCAGAAATACGGTATGGGGGTCCTGGGACGTGGTGGGTGATCTGTAGCAAGCTACAATTTGAATTGCAGTTTTGCCCATTGTTTGTTGCACGTGTATGATCTCTGATGTATCGTGCTGTGCCATTAACCTGAAGGTGTGGGTATCCTTGATGAATATGGATACGCCCCCGCCTTTTGTATTTTGGTTTGGGTTCTGTGGCCAAAATGTATGGTATGAGTTGTAGCCTGGTAGTGCTGGGTACTCTGTGGAGCCTTAAACCAGGTTTCTGTTACTTTGTACTTTGCCTTTTGGAAAGTGCTCTTAAGCACTGGAAGCTGGCTTGTTCTTATATCCTTAACAGGGTATAATTCATAAAGCTAAGGCTACTGCAGCAGTAATCTTTCGAACATCTATTGATCCAATGTTATGTTGTCCATCTATCTCAACAAATGGAGTTTTCATTTCTGATTGTATCCGAACTCTGCAACTTTTTTCCAGATTTTTGTTTCTAGTTTCAGGCTACTCCATTACTGACTATGCCAATCATTGACCGTGAAATCCCCCAGATCTTGTTTGCCACCTGAAGGGACCAGACATGCTCTGCGAGAGCTCAGTGTTAGCTAAGTGTTCAAATTCAAATTATTTTTGTTTATTTATGTTTGTCTATTTTTTGTAGTACAGGTGGTACAATAGTTCTAGGGCCTTTTTCTTCCATCTCTGTTGATGTCTTTTCATCTCACTATTATAGTATTCTTTACATAAGGGATCTCCTGCCAAGGGTAGCTCAGCATCCGGCTAGTTTACAGCAAAGCCTTTGGAATTTATAGATGTACGTTACATACATGCTCCCTGTTCAAAGCGTAGGGCATAAATGTGACATACATACCTCAGACCTTCTGTGTTGTCAGTTTGAATGCCATCACTGAACGTCTGTCTGAATGCTCTTTTTTTCTGTGCTGCTTACTGAGCCATGTTTCATATGTGCACCATTGGGGTTTCCTCTTATCGCCTTCTTTTTATTTTGATGTGTTTACATGTCATCCAGAAAGGGTAAATCTCAGTGTGGGAGGCAGATTTCCCATAAAGACCATCATGAGCAGTGTCTCTTCTGTTTGGGTGCTTCTCATGACCATATGCAGTGTTCAGTCTTCCAAACGTTTGTCCCCAAGACCCTACGTAATCATCTCTCCTCTCCTCCTTATCTATTTACCTAGCGAGCCAACATCTAAAATTGTTGGCACAATGCTGTGGCAGAGTCTTCCCATCCCTGAAGGTTAGTCACCTGCCAAGAAATAGGCCAAAAAACTCAGGTCTGATTTGGCTGCTGTCCCACCTCCCCTGAATGTCTAGACAAAAAAGTCAATACTGCTGCCACCCTGACTTTTTATGTCTGTTAATTACCAGACTCATATGACCAGGTATGTTTTAGCCCTTCTTTCTCAAGCTTCCCAGGCGCTTTCTGACCTCCCTGATTCAAAAGAGAAGATCTCGGCCCTTTCTTTATTGGGTTCTACCTCTCAAGTGGCTCACCATGCTATTAAATGTAGTTATGATGCAACTGATGCTTCCTGTAGGGCTGCTGCATTTGGTTCTGTTTTGATTGAGATGTTACTCTTGGCTTTGTCTTTAGCATTTACCTGATGACATTAAAGCTAATTTATTGGATGCCCCTTTCGATAATAAGAGCCTTTTTGGCTCTGCTGCTGCTGAAATTAAGTCTCTCCAGGCCTTGCAGGAATTGAAACATATTCTTGATGTCCTTCAAGGATGCATCTGCAGTCCTAACAAATGGGTTGTCCTGTCGTCAGGCAGCCCTTCGGTCGGCCGGATTCCAAAGTCTGGGTCTGGCCTCGGCTGGTGTCGCACTTCACCCGACGTCATCTCTGCTGGTCTTCGGGTATAAAGGCATCAGCCGACGCCATTTTCCTCAGTCTTTCTTGCCGCGTGGCGCCCGAAGCAGAAGCTGTTCGCAAGTGCCAGTCGGTCAGATCCAGAGATTACTACTACTGAATACTACTTCAAAGACTTCTAAAAAGCTAAGTACCGCGTTGGGGACTCTTTCTTGCCTCAGCCGATGTCAGAAAAAGTAAATAACTGTTTAACTTGTGGGAAACAAATACCTCATAAAGATTTCCACTCTTACTGCTTACCTTGTTTAGGCCCAGACCATGACGTAGCAGCCTGTTTAGCCTGTGCTTCCTTCAACCGACGAATGCTTAGGCGTCGGTCGGAGTTTGCTGAACAGTTTTTCGGCTCAGATTTTGCGTACATTATGCCGTCGGATCCTCCGACTTCTCAAATTGTTAAAAACGCAAAGAAAAAGACCGACACTCGCGGTCCGTGGTTTCGGCCGAAACCGCGGTTAAGCAAACCGCGAGTGTCTCGGTTTCGGCCGAAACCGAGCAAACGGGTCAATCTTCAGCCGAATCCATGACTACTACCGAGGCTCCTGCTACCCTAGTTGAATCGGCCTCTGAAGTTTTGCCTACTAATGTGGTCCCTCTAGAATTATCGGACACCATCCCTTTGGATGTCTCTACCCCAGCACGTGGTGCTGCTAGGCCTCCTGCAGCCATGTCTATTAAGGCCTTTGCCAGGGCTAAAGCAGCCAAAACTGCTAAATCAGTGCCTGTTAAGCCCCCTCACACAGGCCCAGTTCCAGTTCTCAAATGCTTACTCTGGCAGAGGATCTCATCTCTTTAATAAGGGGATCCCAATCTCACCCAGACAGGGCCTCTCAGCCTCCAGAAAAGAGACCTAGAGCAGAGCCCCCAGAGCCAGTGTCCTCAGATGATTCTTCTGATGATTCAGACATTACAGACCATCCAGAGGCTCCTTTTTCTACTTATGAAGATTCCGATGCTGAAGAATCTATTCCATCTGCCTCTCCACCAGAGGAATTTTCCTTTGGGGAAACCTTACATGCCATGAGAGAGCAATTCCAATGGCAGAGACAAGATTTCTCAGATTCAAGAAAAAGGCTTAGGACCTTTCTACACTTACCGCAACATAGGCCCTTAGCTATACCTCCAGTTCTGCCTGTTGTGGATGATGCATTTAATGATGTTTGCACTGCTCCTGATACCTTACCTCCAGCCCCTGCCAAACCAGATAGGTTTTACAGGGTACCGGACACTCATCACCACCTATACAAGGCCCCACTTGCAGATCCTGAGACTATCTCCCAGGGGCCTAAGGCAGTAGCTCGACCTCAGCAAAAACCCTCTCCCTTCTGAAAGGGAATCCAGGTCCTTAGAGAGATGGGGTAAAAAAGTTTACAGCTCTGCTACTCTCTCAGCTAGAGCTTTGAACTGTCAGTTTCATATGATCCAATACCAAGAGTTTATGCTTGATCAGTTAACTAAGAAACTGTCCTCTGTTGATTCCTTAGATAAGAAATATGTTTTAGAAATGGTGAATAACATTCAGCAGGTTAGTAACCATTCTTTAAAATGTGGCTATGATGCACTGGAGGCTTCATTTAGATCAGCCATGACTGGCACAGTTATAAGAAGGCATGCATGGTTGAAAGAACAGGTCTTGCCGGATCATGTTAAAGCAAAGCTGTTAGATGCTCCTTTGGATAAGGCCAGTCTATTTGGTTCTCCTGCCCAGCAAGTAATGAAGAAAATGGAAGAGAAGGCAAAATCTGTACAAACAGTTAAAGATTTCTTACAGGTTCAGCCCCCAAGGTTTATCAGGAACTGGCCTTCCAAAAATTGGTCCTTTCCAGACTCCTCTAAATCTCAGAGAGGCAGGAATAGACATTCCAGAGGCAGAAATCAATCCAGAGGAGGTGCCTACAGAGGACGCCAGTGGCAAGGCAATAACCAGCGAGGCACAGACACAACCACTGCCACTGCAACAGGACAATCACAGTGACTTGGCTCTGACACCGCCTACCAGGGAACAAATAGCAGCACCCTTAGGCGGAAAGTTAGCCTTATTTTCAAAAAATTGGCACTATATCACAAAAGACAAGTGGATTTTGCAGAATATAGACCAAGGCTACAGGTTTCATTTCCACACCTTACCAGTAAAAAGAGGAATGCCAAACCTACCTCCAAATCAGAAAACAGAAGCTCTAAAACAGATAGCTCAATTAACAAAGATGAGAGCTGTGGAAAGAGTACAACCAACAGAACAGGGCAAAGGATTCTACTCCAGACTCTTCCTAGTACCAAGAAAAGAGAAAAGTTGGAGACCTATTCTCGACCTGTCCGCCTTAAACACATTCATCATTGTTCCAAAATTCAAAATGCTGACCCTACAGCAACTTCTTCCCATGCTGGGCAAGGAGTGTTGGCTGGTAACTCTAGATCTCAAGGAGGCATACCTGCACGTCCCCATATGACCAAATTGCAGAAGATACCTCAGATTTCTTGCAGGATCAGAGCATTATCAATTCTCAGCATTGCCCTTTGGCTTATCTACTGCACCCAGAGTATTCACAAAATGCCTGGCATCAGTAATCGCTCATTGCAGGCTACAGGGAATCCAAATTTATCCATACCTGGACGACTGCCTGATACAAGCGGACAACAAAAGCAAGCTGACAAAAGACTTACAAAGAGTCATTTGCTTACTACAAGCCCTGGGATACACAGTCAATTTAAAAAAGTCAAGACTAATACCATCCCAAACAAGAACATTCTTGGGTGCAGAATTGGACACAGTAAAACAGATGGCATTCCTAACTGCAGAAAAACAAGAACAACTCCCTCTCTACTTCTTGGCATTAACAAAGCAGAACAAACTAACAGCAAGGAAAGTACTGCAGGCCTTGGGCTTCATGGCATCATGCATAATCCTGGTCCCCCATGCCAGACTGCATATGAGAAAACTACAGTGGTACCTAAAGAATTTATGGTCTCAACACAGACACAGCTTAGAAACCGAAATACCACTAATCCCATGCCTGAAACAAGAGTTCCTATGGTGGGCTCAAGCATGCCAGTCAAACCCAGGCTTGCCCTTCCACAACTTTCAAGCAAGCCAAACCATCACAACGGACGCCTCAGACCTAGGTTGGGGCGCCCACATGCTAGACAAATGCATACAAGGATTATGGACCCCAGATCAACTGCACCTGCACATAAATCAAAAAGAAATGCTGGCAGTAAAACTAGCAATCCAGAATTTCAGACCATTCCTCAAAGAAGGCCATTTGATGATAAGGACAGACAACACCACAGTCCTGTGGTACATCAACAAACAGGGAGGCACTCATTCATACCCCCTATGCCGAATGACTCTGGACCTATGGAATATGGCTCTGAGCTACAACATTCAGTTACAGGCAATATTTGTACCGGAAAAAGAAAACATCCTAGCGGACATGTTAAGCAGAACTACCTCGGATGCTCACGAATGGATGCTACACCGGACATCTTCAAGGCCATCACACAGAAATGGGGAATGCCACAAATAGACCTATTCGCATCCCCACTCAATCACCAGCTCAAGAAATTCTGCACAAGGACATACCACCCACTTGCATGGAAGGTGGACTCTCTATCCTTCAGTTGGAAAGGCCTGACAGCATATGCATTTCCACCTCTTCCTTTGATGCACAAGGTACTACTGAAAATCAAAGAGGAGCGTCCAAGGATAATTCTGATAGCTCCAAATTGGCCAAGACAACACTGGTATCCATTGCTGAGGAGCATGTCTCGGGAGAGAACGTGGACACTACCCCTGATGCCTTTGATGTTAACTCAGAACGACTACAACATCATGCATCCAAATCTAAAAACTCTGCAACTAACTGCCTGGAACATTACATAACAGCAACTAACCCAGATTTATCCCAAAGGGTTAAAGACATTATCCTGGAGGCCGCAGACCTTCTACAAGAAGGAACTATGCAGGGAAATGGAAAAGGTTTGTCATTTGGAGTACTGAAAGAGGAAAAGATGTGTCAAAGATAGATATTGCCAACATCCTGGAGTATTTGGCAGAGCTTCTCCATACAGGCCTGTCCTATTCCTCCATCAAGATACATGCATCAGCTATTTCTGCAGAATACAGCTTCGATCCCCCTGTCTTCTCACATCCTCTACTCAGGCAGTTCCTCAGAGGAATCAAGAATGTAAAACCTCTTAGGAAACCACCATTACCAGCATGGGACTTGAACTTTGTGCTAGAAAAATTGACACTCCCTCCATTCGAACCAGCAGCAACAGCAGATCTTCAACACCTATCCTGGAAAACTGCTTTCCTACTGGCAATTACTTCAGCAAGAAGGGTTTCGAACTACAGGCCTTAATGGCAGTACAACCCTTCCTAATCTTCCATCAAGATAGAGTATCCATGAGAACTAATCCTACATTTATGCCTAAGGTGGTATCCAGAGTGTCTCTAAACCAGGCAATCCACCTACCTACCTTCTTTCCCAATCCACAGAACAGGGGAAAGACTGCTGCATACCTTGGATGTACATAGACAGTTGCTACTACCTGGACAGAACCAAGGGCAATAGAAAAACTGACCAGCTTCTAGTAGCCTATGCAACAGGAAGGGAAGGAAAAGCAATTTCCAAACAGACAATCTCCAAGTGGATAGGAAATTGCATAAGATTCTGTTACTCCTACCATGGAAAGCCAATTCCACAGAACATAAGACCTCACTCTACAAGGGCTACAGCCACTACCACAGCTTTCTTACGAGGAGTGGCTACCAAGGACATTATTGAGGCGGCTACTTGGACCTCCGTGCATACATTTGCCAAGCATTATAACTTACCTCTATACTCTAGATCCCGAGCAGGGTTTGCCACTGCTGTATTGCAAGGGATCCTAACTACACCATAATTCTTCTTCCTCCTCCCTAGTTTGGCTATGGTATTCTACCCATTTGTTAGGACTGCAGATGCATCCTTGAAGGACATAGTACAGTTTTGTACCTACCATAAATGTAGATGTCCGAACAGGATAGCATCTGCAGTCAGGATTACCCACCCTCCTTCCCCTCTGTGGTATTCCTAGGGTATTTACCCTCCTAATAGCTAGCTGGGGGGGATCTCTTATGGTGTATTTGTTTGTATATATGTACATACATGCTTATTTTTTGTGTTTGCCTACCTTTTTTTTGGAAACATTGGCATTTACCCAAAATTTAGTTTTCCAAGAGGGCAACTGGCATCTGGGGCAAGAAACACTGAGGAAAATGGCGTCAGCTGATGCCTTTATACCCGAAGACAAGCAGAGATGACGTCGGGTGAAGTGCGACACCAGCCGAGGCCAGACCCAGACTTTGGAATCCGGCCGACCGAAGGGCTGCCTGACGACAGGACAACCCATTTGTTAGGACTGCAGATGCTATCCTGTTCGGACATCTACATTTATGGTAGGTACAAAACTGTACATGTTAAGTTGTCAATCTCGCCTTCATTCTTGCTGGATGGGTTCGGAGCCAATCCTCGGCTCCGACTCTGCACTTGCTTTAGCTTAGGAACTCCTTTTACCAGCTCGAGGCAACCCTATATCCCATGATGCAAGGCGGAACTACCTCAGATCTCGTTTGCCGCTTAGCGAAAGAGGTCTCCTTTACCAGCAGAGGTAATTGAATTTCTTGTCAAAGAAAGAGAAGCTTAGTTAGGGTTTTTATTTTCCCCTTTTAGTCATAGTATAGTCTGTAGTGAATACAGCCCACCCTATTCCCTTGTTTTTCAAACTTTTATAACTCCTTTTTAAACCTTAGTGTAAAAGTTTTAGTTAGGCCTTAAACCCCAGTTGTTAATCCCTTCCTGTGTGTTGTGTGTAGGGATTAATTTTGTGTGTTTGTTGGGGTTTGTCTGTGTTTCTTCCACCTAGGATATGTCTAGGGAAGGCAAGGTCTCAGGCTTCAAGAAGTGTGACTCGTGCTGTCAGAAAATGTCTCTGACAGACGGTCACACTTCTTGTGTTGATTGCCTGGGGCCTTTGCACCTGCAGGACTCCTGTGCTTTGTGTCACTCCTTTAGCCAGAGAGTCCTGCAGGAAAGGAGGAATAAACTTATCCTCCGTGGCTTACTTAAGCCAGAAGGTTCTCCCTCTAAGGCAGGGTCTGGGAAACCTTCTAAGCCACCAAGGCTCAGGCTTCAGTTTCCAAGCCTCCTCCGGTGGCTCGGCCCGTTGGAGCCGAGATCGCTCCGCTGGAACCGATGTATCTGCCTCGAAGTAGTGGGTTCGGTGCCGGCTGGTTCCGATACCTTATCTACTGTAGCCTTGTCGGCTCCGGCTGGAGCCGACACTTTATCCAGCATCGGGGCCGAGAAACCTTCGGCTCCATCCGGAGTTCAGGGACTTCGGCTCCGATGGCTCCGTCGAAGAGATCTCGGTCCCCTTCGTTACTGAGTATCCACTCGGCTCTGGGGTCTCCTCTTTTGTCGGAGCGGAGCCATCGGAGCCGATCTTCGAGATCTTTCAGGCTGTCTGACCACGACTTGGAGAGGGTGGTAGCAGGCTGTTGAAGTCTCAGGCACTGGCCCAAATGCTCCATAGCCCGTCTCAACAGACTTCGGCTATAGCCTCACCCCTTGAACTTCCTCCTCCGACTCCACATCGGAGTTCGAGCCGGAGCTTCGGGACAGCGACTGTTTGTGCCGGAGCCGATACATCCTTCGGCTCCGTCATCCTCGGCTCCGATCTCCTCCTTGAGACCTTCCTTGGAGGGATCCGGTCGTCGGGTTTCCCTTGTCTGCTCCGAGGGGGCTAGTGGCATCGGACCCTTGTCCGACCCCGCTCTCCCTCTCGGGGCTTCGGCTTTGGTAAGCTCGGCGCCGACATCGGCCTCTGAGCCTTCCCTCTCAGTGGAGCCGGGCATTCCTGTTTCCTCGAGCGGGATATTCCGGCCTCCCGGGAGGGAGCCTTTGAGGTGATGAGGAGTGTCCTGGCCTCTGAGCCTGGTCAACGGTCCATCCCTCTAGCTCCTCCCTCATCAGTGCCTGCAGACGCCTCTTGCCAGCCTCTTGCTCTCAGGCCCAGGGATCCATCGCCCCAGGTTTCCCCATTGGGAATTTCCTCCTCTTCCGAGGTTTCTCCTGATCCTGCAGGGGAACCCCTCGGAAGAGGACATGTAAGAGGAAACACACAGACTCCCCTGAGTCTACTACATCTGATACCGACTTAGATGAGTTGGAGGGTTCCCCACGATTCCCCTCTGAGGATGTCTCCTTTTCAGACATCCTTGAGCTCCTCAAACAGAGGGGGAATTGGCCCTCCATTGACCCCTCCGAGGATGAGTTGGTATACCTGGAGGCTTTTGGATCCCGACCCTCCACCTCCTGGGTGTCTCCGCCTTTCGACCCACTGATGCAGGTAGTGGCTCGGAAGGCGTGGGCGGCTCCAGATTCTGTGGAACCTGTCCCCAGGAGACCATCCAAATTCATCACGGCCCCTTCGGACAAACAGTTCCTTTCCAAGGGTGTCTCTGTGGATGCTATGGTGGTGGCGGCGGCCACTAAGAAGGAACTGGCGGATCCTTCAGTACCTGTCCATCCTCCTAACAAGGATTCTAGGACCATGGACAGGTATGGAAAGCGGATGTTTTCTTCAGCGACCTTTGCTATGCGTTCGCTGATTTATCTTTGTCACTTCACCAGGCCTCAAAGAGATGTTCTCAAGGAACTGGGTGAAGTAGTCCAGAATCCTTCTGCTGCTGGGGCTCAGGAAAAGATTGCCTCGCAGCTTGTAATCCTGAATTCCATATCTAACTCCTCCATGCGGCTCATATCCTATGCGGCCGATGGAGCGAGCAGGGCCGCAGGCACAGGAGTTGCTCTTAGACGCCAAGCCTGGATGCGGCTTTGTAATTTTGTGGACCCCTTTAAGGCGTCCTTCACTAATACCCCCTTTGATGGTTCGGCTTTGTTCGGACCTCAGGTGAAGGATACCTTGACCAGGTGTGAGCAGGACGGTAAAACTCTTTCTGCCGTTGGAGTCCAGTTTTCCACTCCTTCTAGACCATACCCCAAGGGTCAGAAGGGGAAGATGTGGTTCCGTAAAGCCCAAGGAGCTACACCAGACACACGTGGTCAGTTTACCCCAGAGGCAGAGGGGTAACAATAATAGACGCCCTAGAGGCAGGGGGTCCTCAGAACCATGGCAACAGGGAGTCTCTTCCTGAGAAGCCCTTTCAGCACCCCTGAGGTGTTGCCCGACTGTCCACCCTTGGAGGCAGTCGGGGAAGGATTTCGCTGTACCCAGTAGCCTGGCAATCCCTATCTCAAGAGATGTGGGTACAGTCGATCATATCCGAGGGTTACAAAATCCCTTGAAGGTTTCCTACCTCTACAATCCCTTCCAGACATCTCACCCGGTCAAAGGGATTTGGCAGAACAGGAGGTTTCAAAGCTCCTAGAAAAGAGCCGTCCAGACTGTGCCGGCAGACCAGGTAGGATCTACTGAGATTCTTTTGGTCCCCAAAAGGACGGAGATTGGAGACCAATATTAGACCTGAGCAATCTAAACAGATTTGTCAAGAAGGCAAGATTCGGATGGTCACGCTTCAGTCCATTCTGCCCTTTCTGGGCAAGGACAACTGGATGTGCTCTATAGACCTTCAGGATGCGTACTATCACATAAAGATTCACAGACGCTCCAGAAGGTTTCTCCGCTTTCGGCTAGGGACCAGTCATTACCAATTCAGAGCACTGCCCTTTGGCCTCACTTCAGCCCCCAGAGTGTTTACCAAATGCATGGCAGTGGTCACAGCTCATCTGAGATGTCAAGGATTCCAGGTGTTGCCCTATTTGGACGACTGGCTCCTCTCCGCCACCACCAAGTGTCAGCTTCTTCAGTCCAGAGACTACACTCTACAGCTTTGCAGGAGTTTGGGAATTTCAGTAAATTTCGAAAAATCTTCTCTGCTGCCTTGCCAATCTATCACCTTTATAGGCGCAGAATTAAACACCGTCAAAATGTTAGCCAGACTAACAGATCAAACAATTCTGGACATCCAAAAATTCGTTCGGCTTCTATTGCAAAGCAACAAGATCAAAGCCAGATTTATACTGAAGGTTCTAGGTCTTATGGCTGCGGCCATTGTTCTTCTACCACTGGCTCGCTTCCACATGCGTCTTCTGCAGTGGATGCTATTCACGCAGTGGTCGTACCACAGTCTCCCGATGAGGCACAAAATCTTGGTCACACAGTCGCAGAGCTCATCTGAACTGGTGGATATCTTCCCTCTTCTTCATCAGGGCCGACCCTTTATTCCCCTCCTCAAGTTGCCACATTCACTACGGATGCCTCTCTGATGTGGTGGGGGGGCATTATCAGGGCAGGATGGTCCACGGGACGTGGCAACCCATAGAATACCATCTGCACATAAATGTCCTGGAGATGAGAGCAGTGCTTTTAACGTTGCAAGCCCTCAACGACTTTCTTCCCACGGGGACTATTGCAGTACAAACGGACAAAATGTCCGTGGTCTGGTACATCAATAAACAGGGCGGGACCAGGTCCTATCCGTTATGTCGAGAAGCTCTCAGACTTTGGCAATGGGCGATCTCTTCTCAGCGGTTTCTGATAGCAACGCACATCCCCGGCAAGTCCAACCTATTAGCGGACAGGCTGAGCAGATCCATTCTGATGCCTCACGAGTGGTCTCTCAATCAATCTGTAGTGGATCAGATTTTTCTGAAGTGGGGCACTCCTTGTTGCGATCTTTTTGCTACTCCTCAAAACAACAAGTGCCCGATTTTTCACTCTCTTTCCCCTTCCAGGCCAACCCTGAGAGACTCTCTAACCCAGGATTGGCCCCGGGACTTCTACGCTTTTCCTCCTTTTCCCTTGATTCCACAAGTCATTCAGAAAGCCACCGTTTTGAGAGCCAAGTTGATCCTCATTGCCCCATATTGGCCTCGACAAATTTGGTTTCCGTCTCTGCATAGTCACCTTCTGGTGCAGCCCTGGCATCTGGACCCAGTTCGGATCTCTTGATCCACCAGTCGGGTCAGCAGCACCGAGCCATTCATTCTCTCAACCTCACTGCTTGGTTGCTCCACTTCCTACCCTAGCCAGGCTACCGATGATTTCGGACTCAGTCAGAGACATTTTAGTGTCTTCCTTGAAGTCGGCCACTAGGACTGTTTATGCTAGCATGTGGCGGCGTTTGTCTATTTGGGCAAATTCCAGAAATATTGATCCCTTTACTGCTCCTGTACATTCGGTTTTAGATTTCCTGGCGGAGGTTTTTCATTCAGGATCCTCGTCATCTACAGTCAAAGTACAACTGGCTGCTATTTCCAAGTATCATGTTGGCTTGCATGACAATAACATTATGTCTCATAGGTTATGCAAGGCCTTTCTGAGAGGAGTTTTTCTCCTAAAACCACCTATAAAGCATCCTCCTCCGCAATGGGATCTAAACTTAATGTTGGTATCCTTGATACTACCTCCCTTCGAACCGTCTGCTTCATGTTCTTTGAAGTTATTGACCTGGAAAACTATATTTTTACTGGCTGTCACTTCTGCAAGAAGGGTTTCCGAGATTCAAGCTCTCTGCATTCGAACCCCTTATTTGGTTTTTCATAAGGACAGGGTATCATTAAGAACTAACCCTTCCTTTCTCCCCAAAGTCGTATCTCAAACCAACATTAACCAATCTATAGACCTACCAGTCTTTTTCCCAAACTATTCCGACAGAGCTGAACAGAAACTGCATTTTTTGGATGTCCATCGTCAGCTCAGGTACTATTTGCATAGAACTAAACAATTCAGAAAATCGGACCAATTATTTGTCTCCTATGCAGAAAACAGGATAGGTCTTCCAGTATCTAAAGTGACCTTATCCAGATGGTTGACTTCCACTATTTCCTATGTGTACTCTCTCAGAGGCAAGCAGCTATCTTCTAAGCCAAAAGCACACTCAACCAGGAGTCTATCCACTTCTGCAGCTTTTCAGGATAGACTACCCATTGATACCATTTGTGCAGCAGCTACTTGGGCTCGCCCATACCTTTGGCTCTCATTACCAGTTGGACTTGGCCTCCAGAGCTAGGGCCAATTTTGGTTCCACAGTCCGCAAGAGACTGTTACATTGATCCACCGGGATACAGGTGCTAGGGGCCGGTCCCATCCAGCAAGAATGAAGGCGAGATTGACAACTTAACATTTAGAAGTTATGTACCTACCATAACGTTCCATGTTAGTTGTCTTCTCTCGCCTTCTTTCTTGCGTCCCTCCCTCCTTCCCCCTGGCCTGGACAGATCTTGAAGAGTTCCTATTAGGTTGTTTCCTCCGGAGCCTTCATATGAGGACTTCTATTAGGAATTTGTGTTCCTAATTATGTTAGGATAGTTTTTAGCAGGGCAGGTTAGCTACCAAACGAGATCTGAGGTAGTTCCGCCTTGCATCATGGGATATAGGGTTGCCTCGAGCTGGTAAAAGGAGTTCCTAAGCTAAAGCAAGTGCCGAGTCGGAGCCGAGGATCGGCTCCGAACCCATCCAGCAAGAAAGAAGGCGAGAGAAGACAACTAACATGGAACGTTATGGTAGGTACATAACTTCTAATTTTCTCCTATCCCTAAATTTGAGGAATTATCCATCCAAATCTGCCTTTGTTCGTGGACAATGTAGCCCTCCACCCAAATATAAAGAGAGTTATAAGCGTGTACCCTCTGCTAAGTCTACTCAGACTTCTACTTCTCAGAAGCCTCTCTTTCAACACAAGCCATGCTCTATCTGACATTTTGCTTTCCCTTTCCCTAGGCCAGGTTTTTTTTATCTCTTTGTCTTTCCTTATCCCTTCCCAGTTGGTTAAGGGTCACTCAGGACTCTTAGGTTTTGTCTATTATTTGACAAGGATATTTCATGGTGTGGAAATGCCTTCTTCTACTAGACATCTGTTAACCTCCTCAAGGAACAGCTTCCTTTCTTTCCAGAGTTACTCCATGCCCTTTTGGCTCAGGACAACATTCAAGGTGTCCCCTACTCAGGAAGAGAAAGGTTTTTATTCCAAAATGTTCCTGGCTCCCAGGAAGGAAGGCACATGGAGACCCATTCTGGTCCTTTCTCAGCTAAACACCTTTCTAAAAGTCCCCTCCTTTCAGATGCTTTCCCTTCAAATCCTGTTCTGTCTTTTCTCCAGGTCTTGTTGGTGTCCTGGATCTCAAGGATGCCTATATTCACATTTCCATCCATCCCCTTTTCAGGAAGTTTTTATATTCTCTGTTTTTGCCTTGTGTTTTCATTTTTCTTCTTTGTCCTTTGCCCTCTCTGCTGCTCCAAGGGTATTCACCAAAATGCTTCGCTCCTGGCATTGCCTTATGCAATATGTATTCACCACAGGCCTCAGTCCTGTCATTGCCTTATGCAGGATAAAGGGTTCAGATTTTTCCTCATCTTGACGACCTGCTCATTCAGGTTTCAGCACTTCCAGTTTACTATTTGTCTGTTATAAAAACCTGGGGTTTACCATAAATTTTCATAAATCAGTCCCAGTTCCATCTCAGGATTGTTTTTCTTGGTTGCAGGGTCCAGACCATTCCCATATGGGCATTCCTGCTTCCACCCAAGCCCCTCTGTCTGATGACCTACTTACTCTCTTTCTTCCTCCTCTGGCTTCAGTCACAGCCTGGGATTTTTTCAGGTTTCTAGGAATCTTGGCGTTCATCATTCCTGCGCTGCCTTTATCCAGGCTCCATATGAGAAAACTACACTGACTCCTCAAGTCAGTGTGGCTTCAACACTGTCCTCTCCTGGATTTCCTAGTCCCCTGTCTTCCATCTCTCAAACTCGAGCTTCAGTGGTGGATTCATTAGTTTTCTGTCAACCCAAGACATCCTTTCCAACCTCCAGTCCTATCTCAGAACTGTTTTCAGATGCCTCGAACAGGGGGTTGGGGAGCCTCCTTTAGTTCCCTGAAGGTTCAGGGTCTTTGGCCTCCCCATCAGAGGTCTGATCACATCAGCATTAAGGAGATGAGAGCTCTCCTTTCAGCTCTTCAGCCTTTTCATTCTCATTTTTTCCCCAGGGCCTCTCAAAGTTTTCAGACAAAACAACAATGATGTGGTATATAAACAAGCAGGGGAGGACATGGTCCTTCTTTGCAGACTCTCTTTTCAGGTCTGAGATCTAGCTCTGCAGTATCAAGTAACTCTTCAGACTGTGTACATTCCTTCAGAGCAAATTATAGTGGCAGACTCTATGAAACAGGTCCACTACACAGGCTAACGATCGGATGCTTCACAGAGATGTGTTTCTAGACATCGTCCATTGGTGAGGTATCTTTTTGCCTCCCCTCTGAACAGACAGCTTCCTCTTTTCTGTGCCAGAATCCCAAGCCTTCTGGCTTTGAAGGTGGATGCCCTATCCTTTTTTTGGAAGCTGATGTTTCTCAATGCCTTCTCTCCCCTTCAACTGATTCCAAGGGTCCTACCAAAGATCAAGCAAGGCTCCCCCAAAATTTTACTGATAACTCACTTTTGGTCCAGGCAGCATTTATTCCTCCATCTTCCTCACTTAGCCATGGGCAATCATCACAAGTTACCTCACCAGGTGGTCCTTTTTATACAAGACAAGGGGTCTCTTATCCATCCTGACTTGTCCACTCTTCTCCTGACAGTGTCGGTGATAGGGTTTTGATCCCTTATAGGCACCTTTTTTCTGAGGACATGCTTAGGGTTCTGCAGGAGGCTGGGAAACCCAATACCATTAAGTCATATTTGTCCAAATCGAAGAGATTTTGTTTGGTGCTTTTCTTGTACCTAGGATCCCGTTTCAGTAGAAGTCCATTGTGTGAATTTCTCCATGCTGGGTTGGCATATTCTTCAGTTAAAGCTCACCTATTGGCTGTTTCTGCTTGTCTGCCCTTGACTTCTCCTGTAGCCTCTAGATTAGAGGTCAAACTACTTCTTAAAGGTGTCCTTCATATCAGGCTTCCCAAGAGTCCTATTCCACCTTCCTGAGACCTGAGTTTTGTTCTTGAAAATTGAACTCTGGCTCCTTTGGAACCTGCAGCTTCAGCTTCCTTGCAGCATTGTACTTGGAAGACTGTTTTTCTTTTGGGTCTTACTTCAGCCAAGAAAGTATCTGAACTCCATGCTCTTGTGTCTCTTCCTCCTTTCTTCATTTTTTTTCAGGGATGGGGTGTCTCTTTTTGTACTAATATTTCTTTTATGCCCAAGGCGGTCAGTGAGTTGTCTCTTAATCAGTCTATTAATTTGCCCTCCTTTTTGCCTTCTTCACAGTCTGCCAGCATATCCTCCTGGATCTCCAAGGCCATTTCTTTTTGTTATTCCTTTTATGCCAAATGCTTTTCTACCACTGTAAGGGCTCATTCTACCATAGCTGTTAATTTCTCTGGTACCCTTTTGAAAGGACTGGACAACAATTCCATCCTTGAGGCTGCTACTTGAATTTCTGTCCATACCTTCACTAAACATTACAAGTTGGGTATTGTTTCCAGAGCAAGAGCTGGCTTTTCCAGAGCTATCCTGTGTGGGTTTCTAGAGGGCTCTTCTGTGCTTTTCTCCTCCCAGGCTTCCTGTTGAGCTTTTGTACTCTCTTACGTAAAGAATACCGGAGCGGTGATATGGAAGGACATAGTACAGTTATGTAAAATCTTACCATAACAGTAGATATCCTTCTCATCACTGTTGCAGTATTCACTCCCTCTCTCCTTCCGCTTCAACTCTGCCCTATTTCTTTTACCTTCCTGGCCAGGGATTAGATTTTTTTTTTCTTTTCCTGGATGCACGTGTTCCTCCTGGGGCTTTTAATTTCTGAGATATGTACATCAGTACATGACATGTATGTCCTATGCTTTGCATAAGGAGCATATGGATGTCTAGAAATTCCAAAGGCTTTGGTATACTGGCTGAATTTTGGGCTACCCTTGGCAGGAGATCCCTTATGTAAAGAATACTGCAGCAGTGAAGCAAAGTATCTCCTGTTATGGTAAGATTTTACACAAATGTACTTTTATTGAACTTTGCCATTGTGGGGAGTAGAATAACATTTTCTCTGTTAGTGTGTTACATTTTCGGAGAATTTATATAAGGTATTTCGTAGTACTAGTTGAAAACTATTTCCTTTGTGTAGTGTGTATGTGTGGGTGAAACTTCTTATTAGTCATGTTAGACAAGTCCTATGGATTCATGGAATGTAATGCCTGTGGGCACAAAATTCCACCACAATAGCCAAATGACCTGTTCCTTTGTTGCTTGGGGACTGTTCACTTTAATGTATAATGCGAGTCTTGCTCCTCCTTCAGAGCCTGGGTTTTGGCACACTGCAAGAACAAATTGATATAAAAGGTCATCATCCTGCCCAAGCGGGTGAATCTATTTCGTTTGTTTCTTCATCTGCTGCTGCTTCCAAATGGCCAAGTAAATCAAAGGCCTCCACAGGTAAGGATAGAGACGTAGAAAAGAATAAGGAGAAAGAAAAGGAAAAAGAAAAACAAAGGAAAGAACTCAGGAAGAGCTCTCTGGATCTGGCCCCTCCTGAAGTTCCAAGGTGGTACCACCACCTAAAGCTGCAAGGGTGATTTGTCCCATACCACTTCTGGAACAATAGCAGTGAATCCTAACTCCATTTTCTGTTTGCCACTTCCCTCCAGAGCCAGCAAGTTGCGAGTTACATTCACCTATCCTTCAGAAGCAAACTTCGAGACCACCTTCAGTGGCTTTCTTCCTCAGTTCCTTTTGGCCAACAAGAAGTCTTTCTGAAACAGATGCATGTAGGATGATGAGGAAATTTAATTAAACTCTGATTCAGGTGCGAGTTCTCCTGATCCCCATCTGCCAGCATTGCCGGAACAGTCTCAAACTGTTCCCAGTTTGATTTCTCCTTCCCCAGTCTGACCCGTAGTCCAAGTTTCCACAGTCCCAAGCAAAGTCCTTGAGAGAATCATATTGGAGGTAAGATAGGTGTCTGCTTCATCTCTAGCTCCTACCCTTACCCTTTTGACTCCGGCACTGTTGGATTGGGAAAGGTCATGGAGCTGAGAAGCCATGTGAAGATGGAGAAGCAATCCAGAAGGTTTTTCCTGTTTCAGCTGAGACACAAACATTTCCATTTCAGATCGTAGCCCTTTGGTCTCACCACAGCCCCCAAGGTGTTCACCAAATGCATGACAGTTGGGGCAGCTTACATAAGACTGCATGGATTTTCATTGTTCCCTTATCTAGATAACTGGCCCCTTACTGCTCCTACCAGAGATAAACTGATTCTGTGCAGGGACTTCTTGCTCCACTTCTCCCATCAGTTATGAATCGCCATAAACTTGACAAAAAGCCAACTGACTCCAGCACAGGCAGTAGAGTTTATGGAGTGCCATTTGAACACAACATTGCAATTAGCCAAGCTTCTGCACTCCAGAATGCCAGACCTGTCTTCAAGGCTCACAAATTCTTGCTTCATACAATCCCTTAGCAAGACGTTCTCTTCGTCTTATAGGATCGATTATCTGCATCAATTACAAGCAAGGAACTACATGAGAGTACTATATTAGACCTTGGTGGAACAGTGGTCATGTTAAGTCAGCCTGTATACTTTCCAGTTTGCCTCATACTAGTATAAAGACATCACACTCAGTGGTGGTTAATCTCCCCTCTGGTCTCCTGGGGTTGACCATTCTCCTATCCATCGCCAATGGCCACTGTGACCACTTGTTTCTCCTGCCTGGGATGAGGGAGGCATTATGAAGGGAGAACTGTCCAACACACATGGTATACAACTGAGATGAAACATCAGATTAGTATTTTGGAGTTGAGAGCAGTCCTAGTAACCCTTTCATACCAGTTATGCTGGGAATCCATGTGAGTTTGACAGTGGGAATAGTCTTCTCAATGCTTTCTGGTGGTAGTGCACATCCTGAGAAGTTCCATTGTTTTAGCGGACAAACTGAGCAGGTCTTTTCTGTCCATAAGCGAAACACTAGCATCAGTGAATTTTAGCCATTGGGGCCAGCTGTGTTATAATTTTTTTGCTTCCCATGTAAAGTTCTGTAGCTACTATGCCTTAATTCCTCCAGAGGATAAAACACCAAACAAAAAACAAACCACATGACATGGACTAGGAGCTCAGGATAAACATCACCAACGTCTGATGTTCTTCGTGTTTCACGGTTGCAGTAATCACCTGTGGGGTTATCCCTGCTGTGGTAGCCCTCAGCCAGCCTGAATACCAGAGCCAATGTTTTTCTGCATCGGCTGCAGTCGCCTGTAGTCTGACATCATGTCATCAGTGCTGTAAAGAAAGGCAGCCGACGTCATTGCATCAGTCTTTCTTGCCGTGGAGCCCATAGCAGAAGCAGTTCACACTAGTGCCAGTTGGTCGCTGCCAGGGTTTGAATTTCAGCTGAAAACGTCTAAAGCTAAGTACCCCATTGGGGACCCTATTTTCTTGCACTAACCGATGTCCGAAAAAGTTAATTGTCTCACCTGTGGAAAGCAGATCCCACACTGTGACTTCCATTCCTACTGCATCACTTGTTTAGGCCCAGACCACGATGTCCCCGTTGCCAGTTCTGTGCCCGCTTTAATGCGAGAAGCATTCGCCGTAGAGCTTTTATTCTTGACAGTTTTCTTGTTCTGTCTTCACATTCCGATATGGCATCCATCAGCCAACAATCCGTGGACTTTCCAAAAAATGCAGAGATAAAGATAGAGACAGATTACACAGGGCTAAGCCTTCCAGTGAAGCTACCACTAAGCAGGTCGTTAGTTCTCCGGAATTCAGTGAGGCACTTCACAGCCCCTGATGCCCGATTTGATATCTAAGGAGGCCTCTACCGAGACGCTTTCAGAGTCTGGTATGCCACAGAAATCTTCTTAGTTTTCTGAGCCTTTGGCAGTCTCTGCCTCGGTTGGGTCCGGAGCCGCAATGCAGGCACCGGCTTCCGAGGAGGCCTTTCGGACTACCATATCTAGACAAATAACGACTTCTTATCTAACTACCATTTCTCTCAGTCCAGCGGGTTCTCTCAGGCCTAGAAGCCAGGCCACCCCTAGAAAATCTGCTTCTAGCCACCACCTTGCTCCTGCTCCACCACCCCAAGCACAAATGCTTAAAATGGCCGAGGATCTCATTTGCCTTATCTGGGGTAGTCAGGACACAACTTCTAAAAAGAAAAGGCACCCTTCTCCAGAAATTATGACAGAACAGGATTCTGAGGAATCTGACTATTCAGATTTTGAAGAGGAACAGCAACCTCTGGCTGCTTATGAGGATTCAGATGGAGAGGAATCCATCCCTTCTGCCTCCCCTCTAGAGGACCTTTCCTTCAGGGAAACCCTTCACACCTCACTGGAACATTTCCGGTGGGAATCTTCGGACACCCCCCCCCCAGTCTAAAAAAAGACAGAGAGTTTCCAGACCTGCCCGAGCACAGACCCCTGGCCATACCCACTATTTTAGAAGTGGTGGTTGATGTTTTCCAAGAATCCAGCTTATCCCCTGATGCCCTCCCACCTGCTCCCAGTAAACCTGACAGGTATTACAGAGCACCGGATTCTCCCACATACCTGTACAGAAATCCTGCTGCAGACCCAGAGGTCATTACACAGGGACCTAAAGGAGCTAAGACTAGTTCTGCCAAGAATCCTTTGGACAGATGGGATAAAAAAGTATACACCTTTGCAACCACAGCTATCAGAGCACTCCATTGTCAGTTCCATATGTTAAAATATCAGCAATACACTTTTGAACTATTAAAACAAAAGATTTCTAACTTTCCTGACTATGCCAATTCATAAAAGTTAGCAGATTTACTACTCTGCTTGTCAAGTGCCCAAACACTCATTACATTGTAGATATGACGCCATAGAAGCCTCTAGCAGGGCAGCAGTGACTGGATCTGTCATTAGGAGACCTGCATGGCTGAAGGAGCTACCTCTCCCTGATCATGTCAAGTCTAAGCTTATTGATGCATACGTGGATAAGGAGTGCTTGTTTGGAGGAAAAGCAGAGGAGGTGCTTAAAAAGATGAAAGACAAACCAAAATCTATGCAAACAGTAAAAGATTTCTTTCAGGTTCAACCTCCCAGGTTCAGCAGGAACTTTCCCTCTAAGCACTGGTCCTTCCCTGCACCTAGCAGAAAGGGCCAAAGTAAGCCCCACAGGGGCAGACCATCCAGGCCCCTATCCCAGGTCCAGCAGAGAAGTAAACAGTGGACCACATTCCCTCCAAAGGCAGGGATTTCTAACCCACCCTTCTATGGCAAAAATTCACAATGACCCCCCTCTGCCCTTCCTTCACTTACCAAAAACTAGGAGGGAAGGCTCTCCCGCTTCAAAGAAAATGAGCTTTCTGTAACAAAGGACCAATGAGTCTTAAATATCATTTTTCAGGGATACAAATTCTCTTTCAGCGAACTCCCACTTCCAAGAGAGTACCCAGACTTACCTCCAAATCAGTGGGCAGAGGCATTGAAACAGGTCCAAACTCTCATATCCAGGGGAACACTGGAACCTGTCCCCCCAGATCAAGCAGGTGAAGGCTTTTATTCCAGACAATTCCTTGTTCCCAGAAAAGAGGGCACTTGGCGTCCCATCTTGGAACTATCTGAACACCTCCCTGGTGGTCCCCAGATTCAAAATGCTCACTTTGCAGCAGCTGCTGCCTATGCTAACAAAAAATGCCTGGTTCGTGACCCTTGACCTAAAAGATGCCTACTTCCACATCCCCATAAGGGAATCCTGCAGGAAATTCCTGTGCTTCAGAGCAGGATCACACTTTCAGATGTTCTTCGTGTTTCACTGTTGCAGTCATTACATTTGGGTATTCTGCTGGCAGGTTGCCCTCAGTCGGCCTGAATAACATTCTTGGTTCCTGTGTCTGTTGCGGTCTCCTCTTCCATGATGTCAGGTCATCAGGGGTATAAAACATGCAGCTGATGCCATTTTAATCAGTCTTTCTTGCCGTGCCGTCTTTTCGAGTTTCGGAACCGAAGTCTTCAAACTAAAGCTAAGTACCCTGTTGGGGAAACTTTTTCTTGCTACTTACCAATGTCAGTAAAAGTTAATAATTGCATTACTTGTGGGAAGCAAATACCTCATAAGGATTTTCATTTGTACTGTATTCCTTCCCTAGGCCCTGACCACAACGTGCCTTGCTGTCAGTTCTGTGCTAAATTTAACCAATGCACTATTAAGCGTCGGTATATTTTTGCTTCTAAATATTTTGGTTCAAGATTTAACTACCCTGAAATGTCATCGGTTAGCAATCTGACTACCGGAGTTCACAAAAAACACAAGGAAAATGACAGGGAGAGACCGTCAAGGTCCAAAACCGATGGCGAAGCTTCTCCTAAGCCAGTCGCCGGTACTCAGTGAGGCGCTTTCGCAGCCCCTGATACCCGCTACTTCTGAGTCGCAGGCCTCTACCAGGACTCATTCATATGCTGCGAGATTCGCAAAGTATTGAACCCGCAGATGTCTTTCCCTTGGATGGGTCCGGAGCTGCTGAGCAGGCACCAGCTTCTGAAGGTGTTTTCAGGCCTCAACATTTTTATATTAAACCGATGCCATCAACAAAAACAAGGTCAAAAACAACTTCTATGTCTAAAAATCTGACACATGAGCCACGTGCTCAGGCCCCTATGCCTAAAAAACAAATGATCAAAATGGCTGAGGATTTAATTACCTTGATCAGGGGTTCCCAACCCCCCACTAAGAGGCCTAGGCAAGGCACTGATTATGAATCTTCAGATCAGGTTTCCATTTCTTCTGATTCCTCTTCTGATCAGGAATCTTCTACTCCACCCATGAGGATTCTGATGCAGAGGAATCCATCCCATCTGCATCTCCTCCTGAGGATTAATCTTTTGGAGAGACTTTGCATACTTTAAGGGAACATTTTCATTGGGAGAGTCAGGACTTTTCAGAATCAGAAAAGAGGCTTAGGGATTTCCTTCTACCTCAGCATAGGCCTTTGGCAATACCTCCTGTATTAGACATTGCGAATGATGTGTTCTCTGAATCAAGCCTGGCTCCTGATTCCTTGCCTCTGGCTCCTAGTAAGCCAGACAGATATTACAGGGTTCCTGACTCTCACAAATTTCTTTTCAAAAATCCTGCTGCTGATCCTGAGACTATTTCTCAGGGTCCCAAGGGTGTTAAGGCTTCTACAGCCAAAAATCCTACCCCTTCTGATAGAGATTCCAGGGCGCTGGATAGATTGGGTAAGAAGGTGTATACGTCTTCAACCTTGGCAATCAGGGCTTTAAACTGCCAGTTTCATATTCTTAAATATCAACAGCATATTATGGGCTTAAAAATGATGTTGATTTCTGATTGTGTGGACAATAAAGAGTTAAAGGAATTATTGCATGCAGCAGAACAGGTTGGAAAGTATACTTTGCAATGTGGTTTTGATTCCTTGGAGGCCTCTTGTAGGGCCGCCGTTACTGGATCTGTGATAAGAAGGCATGCCTGGCTCAAGGAGCAAAATCTGCCTGATCATGTTAAAGCTAAATTGTTGGATGCCCCTTTACAGCATGATACTCTGGTAATAAGGCAGAAGAGGGTTTTAAAGAAAACGGAAGACAAAGCTAAATCTATGCAAACTGTAAAAGATTATTTGCAAGTGCAGACACCCAGGTTCAGTAGACACTGGCCTACTAAAAATTGGTCCTTTCCTTTGTCCAACAGAGCCACTCAGAGCAAACCCAGGTGCTCAAAAGGCTCCAGATATCAATCACAAGGATCCTACAGGTCAAAGCAATGGGGTGCCTCCACCTCCAAATCTGGAGTTAACAAAGCACAACCCTACAGTAAGCAGTCTAAGTGACTTTCCTCTACCATCTCCAAGCACTTATCTTTTGGCAGCCCCCTTGGGGAGAAAACTAGTACTTCATGCTCAAAATTGGCAGTTAATCACCCAGGACAAGTGGGTATTAAACATAGTATCCCAGGGGTACATATTTCATTTCCATACTTTGCCAATTCCAAACGGATGGCTGGATCTGCCACAAAACCAGTGGGCAGAGGCCCAGAAACAAGTCATGTCCCTCGTGGATATGGGGGCTATTCAACCGGTACCAGAAAGGAAAAAGAACAAGGATTTTATTCAAGACTTTTCCTGGTACCCAGAAAAGACAATTCATGGCGTCCAATACTGGACTTATCGATTCTGAACACGTTCCTGGGCATTCCAAAATTCAAAATACTGACTTTACAACAGCTACTGCCTATGCTAGGCAAGAATGCTTGGTTAGTAACTCTAGATTTAAGAGAGGCATACCTGCATATCCCAGTAAGGGAATCTTGCAGAAGATACCTCTGCTTCAAAGCAGGCTTTTTGCATTACCAATTCTCTGCACTGCCCTTTACCTTATCTACTGTGCCCAGGGTCTTTACAAAGTGCCTGACACCAGTAATTGCATTCTGCAGACAAAGAAACATTCAAATTTATCCTTTTCTGGATGATTGTCTCATTCAGGCAAAGGACAAGGACACTCTTCAACATCTGGCGTTTGTAAAAAGTCTCCTAGCATGCCTAGGGTACACCCTAAATGAAAAGAAATCACAACTGGTACCCTCTCTTGAATACAACTGCTCAGATGGCTTACCTCACGCCGGACAAACAACTGCAATTGACAACATACTTCAAACAAATTGCAACAAATACCCGGTTATCTGCAAGACAAATTCTGCAGGCTTTGGGGTTCATGGCATCCTGCATTCTACTAATTCCATATGCGAGACTGCATATGAGGAAACTTCAATGGTAACTAAAAAGTTTATGGAGTCAACATTGTCACAGCCTGGAAACAATGATCCCTCTCATTCCCTGCCTACAGCAGGAGTTTCTTTGGTGGGCATAGACATGGGATTGTCATTCACTCTACCCCCTGCCACCCAAACCCTAACTACAGACGCATCAGACTATGCTTGGGTGGCCCACCTGGCGGGGAGATGCATTCAGGGCAAATGGAGCCCAAACCAATGCATTTGCATATCAACCAGAAAGAAATGCTAGCTGTTAAGAATGCTCTGACAGCCTTCAAGGACTTACTTCATCCAGGACAACTACTGATAAAGATAGACACCACCACAGTTATGTGGTACATAAACAAGCAGGGGAGGTACCTATTCTTACCCCCTCTGCAGACTAACCATGGCGTTGTGGAACACGGCCTTGACTCACCAAATACATCTTCAAGCTCAATTCCTGCCAGGAAAGCAAAATACTCTGGCAGATGACCTAAGCAAAAATCTTATGGACCTGCACAAATGGAAACTGGATCCACAAATCTTCAACATGTTAACACAGAAATGGGGAAGCCCAGACATAGATCTATTCACCTCTCCCCAAAACTATCAGTTGGACAAGTTCTGCACGAGAACTCATCACAAAAAAGTATGGAAAGTGGATGCTCTATCCTTCAGCTGGAAAAAAACCTATCAGTCTATGCCTTTCCCCCTCTGCCTCTACTCTCCAAGGTCTTACTAAAAGTCAGGCAGGAAAAACCAGAAATGATTTTAATTGCTCTGGACTGGCCTCGCCAACACTGGTATCCGCTTCTAAGGAATATGTCACACCTTCCTCCGTGGTACTTGCCTCAGACACATCACCTACTGTCTCAGCAGAACTATCAAATTCTGCACACTCAACTCCAAACTCTGAATCTTGCTGTATGGCTAATCAACTAATTATTCAAACCACATCTCTCAGTAAACCTGTGATGGATGTCATTTTGGAAGCCAGAAGGCCTAGTACTAGAAAACCTTATGCTGATAAATGGAAGAGATTTTGTGCTTGGAACCAAGCACAGGGAATAGACGCAGCAAAGCCCAATATTCCTCAGATTTTACAATACTTAACTGAGATGCTTGACAAGGGCCTATCTTTTTCTTCAATAAAAATCCATGCCTCTGCCATCCCGGCTCATTACAACACAGAGCCTCCTCTCTTTCTTTTCTCATCCAATGCTAAAACAGTATCTCAGAAGGGCCAAAAATTTAAGGCCTCCCAGGAGAGCGCCAACTCTCGCATGGGACCTCAATTTTGTGCTGGAAAAACTCACCCTACCTCCTTTTGAACCAGCAGCTACTGCAGATATAAAATTTCTTTCTTGGAAGACTGCTTTCCTTTTGGCAGTCACTTCAGCTAGAAGGGTTTCAGAACTTCAGGCCCTCATGGCAGTGGAGCCTTTCATTATATTTTACCCGGACAGGGTGGCCCTCAGGACCAATCCTTTCTTTATGGCTAAGGTGGTATCCAGTGTGGCTCTTAACCAAACCATTCACCTGCCAACTTTTTTCCCAAATCCGCAGAACAAGGGGGAGTGGATTCTGCATTCATTGGATGTACACAGACAACTAAGATTCTACTTGAACAGGACACAATCTCTAAGAAAGTCTGAGCAACTACTGGTAGCATTTGCTGCAGGATCAGAGGGGAAGGCTCTATCAAAGCAGACTATTTCTAAATGGATAAGCCACTGCGTTTGTTTCTGCTGTTTGCACCATGGTAAACCTGTGCCAAAGGGGATCAGGTCCCATTCCACCAGGGCTGCCTCTACTTCAGCATCTTTTCTCAGAGGGGTCCGTACCAAAGACATTCTAGAAGCTGCTACTTGGAGCTCTGTTCATACGTTCACAAATATTGCCATTTACCTCTTCTCTAAATCCAGGGCAGGCTTTGCCACTGCAGTCTTGCAGGGCCTTATAGCTGCTCCTAATGGTGTTTAGCACCATCCTCCCATCCATAGCTTTGGGATTCTACCCAAATGTAATGACTGCAACAGTGAAACACGAAGAACATAGTACAGTTGTGTACACTTACCATAAATGTAGATGTTCGAGTGTATTCACGGTTGCAGTCCGGGTTACCCACCTCCCATCCCCCATTCTATACCTTTTCTTTCCTTCACTATACTCAGAAGCCTTTGTGGTGCATTTGCTTTTAGTTGAAGGTAAATTTTATGTTTCTAAGGTGCATTTATATATATTTACTGTTTATTTATATGTTTTTGCTCCCCATTTGGGGGGCACCTGACATCTGGGGCAAGAAAAACTGATTAAAATGGCATCAGCTGCATGTTTTATACCCCTGACATCATGGACAGCAACTGATGCAGGACCCAAGACTTTGTTATTCAGGCCGACTGAGGGCAACCTGCCAGCAGATTACCCAAACGTAATGACTGCAACAGTGAATACACTTGAACATCTACATTTGTGGTAAGTGTACACAACTGTACTTTCTCTGCGCTGCCCTTTGGCTTATCTACTGCACCCAGAGTATTCACCAAATCCTTTGCCTCGGCCATAGCATTTTGCAGACAAATATTCAGATTTACCCTTACCTGGATGACTGCCTCTTTTAGGCAGAGTGCAAGGAAAAGCTGCTCCAGGAACTTCTCTATGTCAAATCCCTCCTAACTTCCCTAGGGTTCACTATCAATGAGAAGTCAAAACAAACTCCCACCAGGAAGATCATTCTCTTGGGAGCTCTGCTAGATACAGCATCCCAAATGACCTTCTTATCCCGAGAAAAGCAGAGCTTCCTGCCTGTCCACTTTACCCAGCTGGCTTCCAGAAGTCACCTCACCGTAAGGAAGTTCATGCAAGCCCTGGGATACATGGCATCTTGCATCCTTCTAATTCCTCTGGCCAGTCTTCACATGAGAAAACTTCAGTGGTACCTAAAGAACCTTTGGTGCCAGCACACTGTCTCTAGAGACCTCTCCCCCTCTGATCCCATGTATAAAGATAGAGTTTCTCTGGTGGGCAGAGGCCTGTGCCAAGAACAAGGGTCTTCCCTTCATCCTCCGCCCTACCAGCCAGACCATCACCACCGAGCATTAGACATTGCTTGGGGCACTCACCTAGCAGGCAGGTGCACCCAAGGTGTTTGCGATACTCAGGACCTTCACTTGCACATCAATCAGAAAGAAATGATGGCAGTACAAAAGGCTCTGACATCCTTCAAATTCCATCTCAAGGCAGGGGTCCTCCTTATAAAAACAGACAACACCAAAGTAATGTGGTATATCAACAAACGGGGGGACCCAATCTTACCCTGTGTGCAGACTAGCTATGAACCTCTGGCTGACAGCCGCCTCCATGGGTCTACTCCTAATTGCCCAATACCTACCAGGGGTCAACAACACCCTGGCAGACCACCTACGCAGAAACTTACTGGACCCCCATGAATGGCAGCTCCACAGGGAAATCTTTCTGCAAGTCACTCAGACGTGGGGGACTCTGGAGGTGGATCTCTTTGTTTCGCACCTCAGCCACCAGCTGCGAAAGTTTTGTACCAGGAAGTATCACCTCCTAGCGTGGTAGGTGGATGCCTTGACCTTCCCCTGGAACTCCCTGTTTGTGTATGCGTTCCTCCTCTGCCTCTAATTCCCAAGGTACTGATCAAAATAAGGGAGGAGAGACCAAAGGTCATCCTCATTGCTCCAGATTGACCCAGGCAGCATTGGTACCCCTTGCTGTACAGCCTGACCTTACAGCCCCCCAAGCAGCTTCTTCTGATCTCAGACCTCTTGACCCAGGTGAGGGGGAGATACTGCACCCAGCCTTGCAGACTCTAAATCATTCAGCATGGCTTATACCTTAAAAGTTGACAGAGTCCCTGTTAAGCAAACCAGGCCTAGATATTATCACAGAGGCCAGAAGGCCCAGCACCAGAAAATCGTATACAGGGAATTGGAAAAGATTCTGCTCCTGGAGCCAGTCCGGAGGGGCCAGTACCTCGCATCCTTTCTTCCCTCTTATCTTGGATTTACCTAGTCGAGTTGCTCAAAAGTGGCCTCTTCTTCTCTTCTATTAAAATCCATGATTCAGCCATTTCAGGCTATTACGATTCAGCCTACCCCTCTTCTCTCATCCTTTGATTAAACAATTCCTCAGAGAGGCTTCTAATATCAGACATCCCAGAAGGCCTCCTATGCCAACCTGGGACCTGAATTATGTTTTGGAAAAACTAACCTTACCTCCTTTCGAACCTGCTGCTTCAACAGAATTGAAATATCTCTCCTGGAAGACTGCCTTCCTACTAGCTATCGCCTCAGCCAGAAGGGTTTCAGAACTTCAGGCACTCATGGCTGTCAAACCCTTCATCATTTTCCATGCAGACAGGGTCTCCCTGAGGACTTAACCCCTCCTTTATGCCCAAGGTGGTATCTGGTGTGACCCTCAACCATGCCATACACCTACCCACCTTCTTTCCCAAACTTCAAAACAAGGGGGAAAGAATTCTGCATTTGTTAGACGTACACTGACAGCTCAGATACTATCTGGACTGTACTAAACCCTTCAGGAAAAACAGACCAGCTGCTTGTCAGCTTTGCCCCAGGGGCAGAGGAGAAGCCCATTTCCAAGCAAACCATTTCCAAATGGATATCGCACTGTATCCATTTCTGCTACAGACTACATGGGAAACCCCCTCCCCAAGTCTATTCGGACCCATTCCACTAGGGCAGCCTCCACTTCCACAGCCTTCCTCAGAGGAGTCCCCACCAGGGACATATTGGAAGCTGCCTCCTGGACCTCTGTCACCTTTACAAAGCATTATCATCTACTTCTTTTTTTCTAAGTCTAGAGCAAGGTTTGCTTCTGCAGGGCTTGCTAACCCATGCTTATGGTTCTAACCTATCCTTCCACCCCTCTCCTCAGCTTTGGGAATCCACCCACAGGTGATGACTGCAACAGTGAAACACGAAGAACATAGTACAGTTGTGTACACTTACCATAAATGTAGATGTTGGAGTGTATTCCCTTTTGCAGTCTTGGTTTCCCTCCCTACATCCCCTTTATATCCTCTTCCCCTAGGGGTACATAAGCTTCCCATGGTGGCTTTTAGACACCAGGACCACTTTACCTTATTTCCTTGTGCTTCTGATGGGTTAGAGGAAGAAAAACTGATGTAATGACATCGGCTGCCTTGTTTTATAGCATTGATGACCTGACATCAGACTACAGGAGACTGCAGCCAACGCAGAAAAACATTGATTCTGGTATTCAAGCTGGCTGGGGCCTACCACAGCAGGGATAACCTCACAGGTAATGACTGCAACAGTGAATGCACTCTAACATCTACATTTATGGTAAGTGTACACAGCTGTACTTTATTTGATGTTTATTTAGCGCTTTCATCTCGGTACAATAGACTTCTTCAGAATAAAGCAGACACACACAGTCAAACCTTTAAATACAAACTCTTGCCATTCTATTGGTCAGCTAATAATACCCTACAAACAGCCCAACCTTATATTGACAATTTAAAATCATAGTACCAAAAATATTTTCTCACTATATAAAATACCAACATGCAAACACATGCTATATGAAAATAAAAATATAAACATATGTAATCCTACAAATGCAAGACCTATAAACAATAGGCAGATCTTAATCTCAATCGTGCATTTAGAAAAATTTGGTCATTAAGACCTGGAAACTCTGTTGCATTAGTTTTGATCTGCCATTTAAATTCTTTATATTCTAAGAAGCCATCAGAGGGACCCCCACCTCCCAGTGTCCCAAATCCACATGATCAGTAACCAGAAATTTGAATGTATGTGAGGTGTATACACTAATGTGTTTAAAAAAGGCATTCTTGTCATTTTTATTAATATATATATGCTGATATATTTTTTGCTTAATTGCCCTTTTAGTTTTCCCTACATAAAAACCCCACAAGATTGACAGAGGGCAATATAAATCACACCTTTAGAGTAGCAATGGTATTTCGTCATGGGTTTAATGATCCCAAAATTTTTAATGTTAACCCGCTCTTTTTCTAAAATAAACTTGCATTGTGGCATCTACCACATTTAAAGGTCCCACCTTTTTCTGACTTGTAGTTCTGTCTAACATTTCCTTAAAACATACTTCCTTTTTGTAAACCACTTTTGTTTTTTCTCCTAACAAGGTGTATACGTTCTGATGCAGGCTAAATGTATTCCAGTGTCTTAGTTTTATGTTGCTAGGAACATATTTGTAAATTAAAAGGTAGTACTAATGCCAGTTTAAACTCACATTGCTCTACAAGGGGACCCGTTTTGTTGAGTACCAGTACTGGTACTTAAAAAGAATGTGAAATGTATGTAAAAGTCTTTTCCTTTTAATTTCCTCCATAATATTAGCAAACTGTTCAGGGTAGCCCCTCTTGGTAAACATCTGTAGTAGCACTGGACATTCACTGACAAAGCAATATTGGTCAGAAACCATTCTAGCAAGTCTGACATATTGTCCCTTCACCAAAGCCCTCTTTTGGTGTATGGTATGCAAGCTGTTAAAATGTAACAGTGAATTAGACTATGTGGGTTTCCTATACAGAGTGGAAGAAAACTTTCTATTAACGTAGTCTTTCCTGATACATCAAGGTAATTTACCTTATTGTTGTCAATGGTCATAGTAAATCTCAAAAAAAGTAGTAGTCTTGTTCAAATAATCAAAAAATTCACCTAGTTTCTCCTCCCCATCCTTCTCAAACAGTACTATGTCATCCAAATGTCGACTGTAAAGTGCACAAGAGTTCTTAAATTTGAATGCTTAAGACAAACAAGCCAAAACAGTGTTAGCAAAAATTGGGCACAACATGCCCCCATGGCAGCACCTTGGGCTTGTTTAAATAACTGCCCCTCAAAATTTAAAAAATTGTTGTCCAAAACAACTTCCATGCATGTTCTTATTGTAAGAACTGAGCCATGATCTAGTTGAGTGTTCGAGCATAAATAATCATAAAATCATTCAAGGCCTTGTCTATGAGGGATAACTGAGTTAAAGGTCAAACACATCAGTTGTAACCATTAACAGATTTTCATCATAATGGTCGAGATATTTTTAACAAAAAAATCCCACGAGTCTCTGAATAGGTATGGAAGATGGTTCAAAATATGTTTGGTTTTGTAATCAATGTACTTGGCAATGCAAAAGGTTTTTGACACCTTAGCATCTACAACCGGACGTGTGTGTGTGTGTGTGTGGGGGTGGGGGGGGTGTATGTACTTTTATGGATCTTCGGGATTCCAAATATAGTTGGAATCCAAGGGTGTGCTACCTGTAAAAATTCATGTTCTTCTAAAGTTATCTGTCCATTTAACAGCAACTCATCTAGGGTTAAATCAGTATTTATATAAGCTATATTCAGTTTATGCCTAGATACTTCTACATACGTGTCACTGTATAAAACTGAAAACATCCTATTGATGTAGTCATTCGTGTCCATGACTACAAGGCCCCCACCCTTGTCCGGCTTCATCACCCTGATTTCTTGATTTGATAGAATTTTTTGTAACAACTGCATTTCGTCTAATGACAAATTCCTAGTGTGACCAATGCTCCTCCTTAATAATCCCCTGATGTCCGTCTCACAAAGTTTGTCATAGATTTGCACTATAGGATGTATGGTGGGGGGGTTAAAGGTGCTAGGTCTTTTTAGAATGTTCCTAGAGAAATCGACACTGTTGTCTTGTTTAAAACGCGGGGCTAGACTTAATTTCCTTATTAACAATTTCAATTGTACAGTACTATTGCCAATATTTTCCTTCCTTGCTGGTACAAAATTGAGGCCCCTTTCTAATAAATCCATCCACTCTGTTAACAGATGTCTGACTCAAGTTATAAATCTTAAAATCCTTTACTGAATTGTGAACTACTACACAAAGATTGTCTGCTTCTGGGGGGGTGGGGGGCATTTAATCTCTCTCCCTCCTGTAAAAGGGTGTTGAACGACCTCTCCCACACCTAACCCCTCTCCCTCTCTGAGGAGCCTGATAGTATTGTTGACCATAACTGGTGGTACCCGGTGTCCCACCCCTCTGGTTTCTCAACCATTCTGATCTCCTCGGGGGGGGGGGGTCCCTAAAGGGTGCTCAACATTGTTGTTACTGTTTGCCCCATCATCGATCCCATCATCAACATTAGTGTCCAGATTCCCATACTGGTTGTAGCCTTGCTGTCCCAGTGGGGTATCAGGGTAAGCTTTACCCCTGGCATAATCATTTTCATCTCCAAGTAATTTTTTTTGTCTTTTCTAGCTTTCAGTTCAACCATATATTTGTCAACACAATTTACAGCTGCTTTACAATCATTCAAATTGTGTACAAACAAATCAGGTTTAATACTCGTATCAAGTCTGTTAATGTCATTATTCAATGATGTTAATTTATTAACATTGTCAGCGATCAACAGTCTCAGTAACTCACAGCCATGTATGTTGAAAAAGGTGACCAAATCACGATGCAATGGAGAGTCTTTAATTAGACTTGTGTATTTCCACAGTTGCAAGTTCTTTGGAATGTACTCGTGTCTAAGACATTCATTTAAATATCCATTTTCCAGTTGAATTTTCTTGAAAGTAACCCTTTCCAGTCTGTTATGCTGGGAATCCATGAGAGTTTGACAGTGGGCATTGTCTTCTCAACGCTTTCTGATGGTGCACATCATGGGAAGTTCCTTTGTTTTAGCGGACAAGCTGAGTAGGTCTTTTCTTCTGCCCATAAGCGAAACAGTTGCATCACTGAATTTTAGCCACTGGGGCCAGATGTGCTATAATTTTTTTGCTTCCCATGTAAATACAAGTTCAGTAGCTACTTTGCTTTAATTCCTTCAGAGGGTCAGTCACAAAGGTATGCTCTGGTCCACAGTTGTCCTGTAGCACTCCTATATGCCATTCCACCTTTCTCCCTCGTATGCCAATTTCTACAGATACCCAGCCAATGCAAGGCATCGGTGAGTCTCATTGCCCCTTTCTAGTCTATGCAGATTTGTTTCTCTGACCTTTGGCATCTTCAGAAACATTCTGCATAGGTGCTGGATTCTTATCCAGCACTTTTGTTCCATCTATCCAGCCAGCCTTGCCATGACCTGAAAGCCATAAAATTAACCATAATGGTTCCTTCAGTTCGAATGATAACCAGGGATGCTATGCTTCTGTTACCCATATTTTGCTGTCTTCCCAGAAATCTAACACAAGGAAAGTTTACAGAAGTAAGTGAAAGAGATTCTCTGTTTGAGCTTCCTGTAAGGGCTTAGATCCTTTTTCAGCACCACTCCCTTCTATTTTGGAAATTCTTGCAGGGTTATTTCAGGATGGTTTTAGTTTCTCCAACATTAATGTTCAAATGACAGCCATGTCTAATTTTAACAGTGGGTAAAACCACCATCCTATTGCATCCTTAAAATTGTCCAAGACTTTCTTAAAGGGAACTTTTCTGCTTAGACCACCTGTTAAAGATCACAGTGCCCCTTGGGATATTACAGTTATACTTCAAGCCTTGAGCAAACTCCCTTTTGAACCAACAGCCTCTCCAAATTTGATTTTTTTTTTCCTGGAAAAGTATTTTCCTTGTTGTGCTCACCTCTGCAAGAAGAATTTTGGAGATTTTCCCTTTATAGTAACCCTAAGTTTCTTCTTAAGGTGTTATCAGAGACTTTGCTTAATCAGTCTGTTAACTTACCAGTTTTCTTTCCAAATTTTTCTAACAAAGGTAAATACATTTTACACTTGATGGATGTTCCTCGTCAACTGAGATTCTATTTAAATTGGACCAAGAAATTCAGGAAAATGGATCAGTTTTTCAATTCTTTTTCTAAGGTTAAATTGGGGCGAGGTGTGTTTAAACTTGCATTCTCCAAGTGGCTTTCCAATTGCATTGCCTTCCTCTATAGAAAAAGAGGAATTTCACTGCTACATAAACCTAAGACCTATTCATTCAGATCAGTGGCAGCCTGAACTGCATTTTTTGTCATTGTTCCCATAGATGAGGTTTGTGCTGCAGCTTCATGGTCCACGTTTCATACTTTTGTATCTCACTGTAAGCTGGATGTACAGTCAAGATCTTGTGCATCTTTCATCTTCACCATCGTTCAGAATATCCTTCCTGGAGTTCTTAGTAGCTGGAGAATCTGTCCCATTCATTGAGTTGGACAGATCAGACAACATCAGATATAAAAGTTATGTACTTAACATAACGCTAGATCCTTGTTGGGTCTTTATCCGTCTAGCTCAACATCCCTCCCTCTTCCCCCTTGCCAAAATTGTCACATTCAGTTCTCAGCTGACTGACTGGACCTGACCAGGGCCTTGTCATGTCTTCAGCGTCTGAGCTGACTTTTTCCCCGTTAGAGATATCACTGGGATATTAGGGTTGTTTTCTTGAGAATAGCTGTCAGTGTATACAATATTTATTTTATTTATTTTATTTTATTTACATTTGTTGACCGGGAGTGTCTGACGGGACATAGGTCCATTTTCAGCAGAGGCCCGGGGAGAAAAGCTCCACAGTTAAAATATACAGACAGTAGTTAAATTGGATTTACATAGCGATTAACAGTTTGATCAACATAGCAATTAACAATTATAAACATAGTTACAGATGAACATAGTACATCAGTAGACAACCAAAATATGTTGGTTCAAATTCGATCTGAGGTAATTCGGGCGAAGAAGAGTGTTATGGGTAGGGGGAGATGTCACCCCAGATCCAAAAGCTGGAAAAAGGTGCCAAGGTTGGATCTAGTTGGATCAGACAAGCCATTTATTGAGCTGGATGGATAAAGACAGCATGGAACTAGCATTATGGTAAGTACAAAATGTATTTATGGTAAGTTTACTTGTAGAACTGTACTTTCCTCTGTGTTGGGACCTAAGCTGTTTTAAAAAACTCAACCTTGTTTCATTTTCTCTTAAATCAAGTACTTGAACACTGCTGTGCTTGTGGTACTAACTTCAGACAGAAGGTGTCACAGACTGCAAGAACTAATGGCATTTCCACCTTTTTTAGTTTTCCAAGGATAGGGTAATCCTTTGAACTAATCCTTTCTTTAGATCTAAGGCAATTAATCTGTTTGAGTCTGTTCATCAGCCTTTCCTACTTTTTTTCAAACTCTTCAGAACAAAAGAGAGAGACTTCTACACTCTTTGGACATCCATAGGCAACTCTGATTTTGCCGTGACAAAATGAAGAACATCAGGAAATTGGATCAGATTTTTATTGCCTTTTATGACAAAATGTTAGGTCTTCCACTCTCTATAGAAACATTTTCTAAATGGTTACTAGTACTATTTTTGGTTGCTCTTTTCAAGGAAAATATTTCTATCAAACTGTTGCTTACTGTAGAGCCCTTTTAAAGGTTTAAATTCTAAGTCTATTCTAAAAGCAGCTAGCAAATTTTCTATCCACACTTGTCAATCATTAGAGCTGGATTTTCTAGATCCAGCTTTCATGGAATTTTAAACCCCAATTCCGTCTGTCAATATGCAGCTCTTTCCATTTAGTTAGCTTTGGGAATCTTCCCACCTGTCAGTAATACTGTTACAGTGATCCAAGGAAGGACATGGTACATTTGTGTGCGTAATTATCACAGCAGTAGCTGTCTGACTGATAACTGTTGCAGTATTACATCCAATCTCTTTCCCTCCCATTTTCTTTCTTTTTTTTATCCTTGACTGAAGTGGGCAGGTATCTTTATTTCTCCCTCTTCTGATTGACATTTGCATAATTTGTATATAGTTGCCTCTTCTGCTTCAGTTTCCTTTTTGACCCAGGGCAAGAAAGTCCTGTGGTAGTTCATAAGTTCATAGGTAAGTACTAGGCTGTCTGCCCAAGGGCATTTATAAGCCTAGCCAGAGTTTGTTGGCTTTTGCCACCCCCTTAGATTAGTTCCCTGTGCCTCTGACCAGCAGAGCCATTAGTTGCCTGCACCTCTGTCCAGCAGAGCCACTGCAGTGATCCCTGGGGTAAATTTTCTGTTTCCCATCCACCCGTCAAGGTTTCTCTTGAAGTGTGCTAGTGAGGGGCTCTGCCTGATGTATACTGATATCTTGTTCCAAAGCATGGGGAGTCTCTGGGTCAGGAATCTATCCCTCCAGCATGTCCTATTTATCGTTGTGGTAAAGTTTATATCCCTAGAGCATGTGGCTCTCGGGGATTTTTTTTTTTTTTTTTTAGGTGGAGCATATCTATCAATTCTGGGTTGGACATGGCTTTGTATGTCAAACAGCGATCACCTCTGAGTAAGCGGTATGCAAACAAGAACAGCTGGAGTTTCTTTAGTCGGGCTGCATAGGTCATCTGTTTGAGGCCAGTAATCCTCTTGGTGAGGTACTTTTGTGGTCTTTCCAGCTGTTGCAAGTGTCTTGTAAGTTACATCCCAAATGGGGTGTTGTATTCTATAATGGGTCTAATAAGTGATGAGTAGAGAGGCACAATAACCTCCTTTGTTCTGGATGCAAACCCTTTTGAGATTAGGTGGGCCACATAGAAGGATTTTCTAACCACCTTGGCAATATGATTTTCAAAGGAGAGATTGCTATCTACTTGGGTCCTCAGATCCCTTATTACTTTTTCTGTATTTAGGGGACTACCACCTATGTGGTAGTTCGCAGTTACTTTGTTTTTTCCAAAGGGGATGACTATGCACTTTTTGGCGTTCAGCTTGAGGCCATGATTTTGACACCAGGTATCCATCTCAGTGAGACTCTTCTGGAGGGTGTCTGTATCAGCCGGAGAATCGGTTATGGCCCCTAGTTTGCAGTTGTCTGCGAACATGGTCAGCCAAAGTCCTCTTGTGCTTGCCTGTACCTCTGAGAAGTATATACCGAATAGGAGGGGTTTAAGGACTGAGCCCTGGGGGACGCCACTTGTAACTGGTTTAGAGTCGGACCTAGAGTCTGCAACTCTCACCGTGTGAGTTCTGTCCGTGAGCCAATTTGCAACCCATTTCATGACGTAGGTGTTAATGTTCAAGTTGGTGAGTTTGTCTATATTACCAGAATGGGGAATGGTGTTGAAAGCCTTTGCAAGGTCTAGGTAGGCTGTGTGGACCTCCTTACCCTCATCTAATGTCTCAAAGAAGTCCACCAGGTTTAGGATGCCTGATCTACCCCTTAAAGCCATACTGGGTGGCGTCCAAAGTTTGGAGGTTCCCAATGTCTCTGTTAATGAGTTCCATGATGATGCGCTTCATAGCCTTGCAGACCAGGCTAGCCAGGCTTATAGGACGATAGTTCCCGGGGTCCGTTGTGGCGCCAACTTTGTGGAGTGGGATAACTGTTGCTGTGCACCACTCTGTGGGTACGTAGCCTGTAGAGAGGCTGAGTTTGAACAGTGTGTTTAGGTGAGGGGTTAGTTCATTTTGGAGCTCTTGTAAGACATAGCCTGGATCACCATCCGGTCCCATTAAGGCTGTATTTTTGGCTTTGGATAGGGCTGTTTTAACCTATGTCTGTGATTGCCTGGGACTTGCATTCTTCTGGTATGGTTATGGGCCCTTCAGGGGGTGAGAGGGGTGTGAAGTTTGCACTGAACCTGTCTGCCAAAATGTTGGCAATGTCAGTCAGTTCAGTGTATTTTGTGCCATTCTGCACCAACTCAGAGCAGATCTGAGAGTTTCCACTTAGGTTCTTGCCATAGCTAAAGAACGCTTTGTGGTTATCTTTGGAGTCCTTGGCAATTTTTCTTTCGAAGCTAGCCTTGGATGATTTAATAAGGGATTTTAGTTTCTTGCTGATACCGATCAGGGATGTCTATTCTTCTAGCGATTTTGCTGTTATCTGTACTAGTTTCCTCCTCCTGTTGTAGAGCCTGTTTATGGCAGGAGTCCACCAGACTGGTTTCCTTTTCTTGGAGGAGTGAGTCCTGGTTTTACTTGGGATAGCACAATCCCTGCATTCCAGCAGATGATCATAGAGTGCCTTTCTATAGGTTTCAGCAGCTTGGACAGCATTGTCCTTTGGCGTGATTGGGGTTGGAGGCTGAATATGAATATCCAGAGTGATTAGTCTATGGTCTGATCTAACCAGCAAGGGGTTGACATCAGGTTCATAGGTTGGTACTAGGCTATCAGCCCTAGGGCCTATACAAGCCTAGCCATAACAATTCCCTGGCTATTTCTTCCCACATTATTTACTTTCCTGGACCCCTGTCTAGCAGGGCGACTGACGTGATCCCTGGGTTGAATTTCCTTTCTCCCATCCAATCGTCAAGGTTCCTCTTGAAGAGGTCCAAAGAGGCACTCTGCTTGACATGTATGGGCAATCTATTCCAGAGTCTGGGGAGTCTCTGGGTCAGGAACCTTTCCCTCCAGCATGTTTTGTTTATTGTGATGACAAGGTTTAGATCCCTGGAGTGTGTAGCTCTGAGGGATTGGGATTTCTTTAAGTGTAGCATGTCCAACAGCTCTGGGTTTGACATGGCCTTGTATGTTAAGCAGAGATCGCCTCTGAGTAGACGATATGCGACAGAGTATAGCTGGAGTTTAAGGCGGTCAGCGTAGGGCATCTGCTGTAGGCCTTGTGATTCTTTTAGTGAGGTATTTCTGAGGCCTTTCCAGATGTCCTTCAAGAATGCAACTGCAGTCCTAACATATGGGTTATCCTGCCTCAGGCAGCCCTCGGTCGGCTGGATTCCAAAGTCTGGGTCCGGCGTCGGCTGGTGTCGCCTCCTCTCCGACATCAGAACTGCTGGAGTAAAAAGGCATCGGCCGACGCCATCTTCTTCAGTCTTTCTTGCCGCGCGGTGCCCGAAGCAGAAGCATTTCGCAAGTGCTGGTCGGTCAGCTCCTGTGTTTTCAGTACCGAAGTCATCTAAAAGCTAAGTACCCCGTTGGGGAACATTTTTTCTTGCCTCAGCCGATGTCAGAACAAATTGAGAAAGTTAATAATTGTTTGTCTTGTGGTAAACAAATACCTCATAAGGACTTCCATTCTTATTGCCTCCCTTGCCTGGGTCTAGACCACCACGTCTTGGCCTGTGCTACCTGTGCTTGCTTTAATAAGCGCACTCTCAGGCGCCGGGCAGAATTTGCCGAAGACTTTTTTGGCGAATCTTTCGCTTATATCATGCCGTCGGAACAACCGACAACTCAATCTACCAAAAAACGAAAGGACCGGGACCGACATCCTCGGCCCACGTCCTCCACAGATACTCCTCCTAAACCCTCCGCAAGTGCTTCGGTCCCTTCGGAAGCGGTAATTCAACCGCTCCAGGCCGACGACACAGTGTTAACACGTCCTTCGGTCTCGGAGTCTACGGTGCCGGTTGTTGATTTTCCAGGGGTCCAGGAAAGTAAATACCGAAGTTCTGGATCTACCCGACACCATTCCTGTGGACAAGGTTACTCCTGCACGTGGGGCAGCTAGGCCTCCTGTAGCCTTGTCCATCAAGGCCTTTGCATGTGCTAAGGCTGCCAGCCAGGCCAAGGCCCATCCTAAACCTACTGCCCAGGCCCCTTCTGATAAACAGATCATGTCTCTTGCTGCAGATCTTATTTCTCTTATCAGGGGGTCTCAGCCTCATCCAGACAGAGGTTCTCAGCCACCTGCAGAGAAAAGGCCCAGAACTGAGCAGGCCGACAACCTCTCTTCAGATGAAGCCTCTGGGGATTCTGAGCATTCAGATACCCAAGAAAAATCCTTCCAGGCCTATGAGGACTCTGATGCTGAGGAATCAATTCCCTCTGCCTCTCCTCCAGAGGATTTTTCGTTCGGTGAAGTCCTACACTCTATGAGGGAGCATTTTAAATGGCAGGGTCAGGAATTCTCTGATTCCAGGAAAAGGCTACGTACCTTCCTCAAGCTACCCCAGCACAGACCTTTAGCTATCCCTCCAGTTATGGATGTCCTGGATGATGTTTTCTCCGACTCAAGTGCTAACCCTGATTCTCTCCCTCCTGCTCCTGTCAAGCCAGACAGATATTATAGGGTCCCTGACACCCACAAACATCTCTTTAAGGCCCATTCTGTGGATCTAGAAACTATTTCACAGGGCCCCAAGGGAGTGGCTACTTCCACAGCCAAGAATCCACTGCCAGCAGATAGAGAAGCTAGGTCCCTGGAGAGATGGGGTAAAAAAGTTTATACCTCTACCACCCTGGCCATGAGGTCACTTAACTGCCTTTTTCATATGTTTCAGTACCAGGATTTTTTACTGGATGATTTACAGAAAAAGCTAGCCTCTCCTGAGCCTATTGATAGAAAGGCATTGCAGGATTTATTACATAACACTCAGCAGGTTAGCAATCATTTTCTTCAGTGTGGTTATGATGCATTGGAGGCTTCATGTAGGGCAGCTATGACTGGGGCTGTTATACGTAGACATGCTTGGTTAAAAGAACAGCCACTTCCAGACCATGTTAAAGTAAAGTTACTTGATGCACCTCTGGAAAAACAGAAGCTTTTTGGTGCTAATGCACAAGATGTGTTGAAGTCCATTGAGGAAAAAGCTAAATCAGTACAGACAGTCAAAGATTTCCTCCAGGTTCAGCCACCCAGATTCAGCAGGAATTGGCCTTCAAAGAATTGGTCCTTTCCAGACACTGACAAGTTTCAATGGGGAAAAAACAGGCGTGCCCGAGGTAGAGGGCAATACCGAGGCTCCTACAGGGGCCGCCAATGGCAACCACCAAATCAAAGAAGTGGCGCAGGCAGTCCAGCTGCACCACAAGGACAACTACAATGACTTGACTTTAATACCGTCTACAAAGGCTCAAAGAGAAGCGCCTTTGGGCGGAAAATTATCCTTATTCTCAAAAAACTGGCATATCTTAACCAAGGACAACTGGATTCTGGATTTAATAGACAAAGGTTACAGATTCCACTTCCATACTTACCAATAAGACAAGGCATGCCAAACCTGTCACTTCATCAAAGGGCAGAGGCACTCATTCAAGTTTCAAAGCTGTTAAATATAAAAGCAATAGAAAAGGTCCCTCCACAGGAGCAAGGCCAGGGATTTTATTCAAGACTGTTCCTTGTTCCAAGAAAGGAAAACAAATGGAGGCCTATACTGGACTTGTCTACTCTAAATACTTATCTCATTGTGCTGAAGTTCAAAATGCTGACATTGCAGCAACTCCTTCCCATGCTGGGCAAGGGGTCTTGGCTGGTCACTCTGGACCTCAAAGAGGCATACCTGCATGTCCCAATCAGACAAAGCTGCAGAAGATACCTCAGATTTCTTGCAGGGACAGAGCATTATCAATTCTCAGCATTGCCGTTTGGCTTATCTACTGCGCCCAGAGTGTTCACGAAATGCCTGGCATCAGTAGTGGCACACTGCAGACTCCAGGGGATTCAAATATACCCCTGCCTGGACGACTGCCTCATACAAGCAGACAACAAACAAACCTTGATAGCAAACTTGGACTATGTCATTCAATTACTACAGGCCTTGGGATACACAGTCAAGATTCAGAAATCAAGACTTCTGCCATCCCAACAAATTATTTTCCTAGGAGCCAAACTGGACACAAAAACACAAATGGCTTATCTCAGAGGAAAAACAGCAGCAGTTACCAGAGTACTTCAAAGGCCTAGCAAAGCTCTCCCAGCTGACTGCAAGGAAAATCCTGCAGGCCCTGGGGTTCATGGCATCTTGCATTCTTCTGATACCTTTGGCAAGACTTCATATGAGAAAGCTGCAATGGTACTTAAAAAGCTTATGGTCCCAACACAGCCAAAGCCTAGAGGACGTAATCCCACTCATTCCATGTCTGCAAAGAGAATTTCTGTGGTGGGCTCAAGCAAGTCAGTTAAACAAAGACATGTCTTTCAGCAAACCTCAAGCAGGTCAAATGATTACAACAGACGCCTCAGACCATGGATGGGGGGCACACATGGAGGGCAGATGCATTCAAGGTCAATGGTCACCAAGGGAAAGGCATCTGCACATAAACCAAAAAGAGATGTTGGCAGTGATACATGCAATCGAGACTTTCAAAAAATCACTTTAACAAGGACATTTGCTAATAAGGACAGACAACACCACTGTTATGTGGTATATAAACAAGCAGGGAGGCACTCATTCTTATCCCCTCTGCAGACTAACAATGATTCTCTGGGAAAAATCCCTAAGTCTGAAGATACATTTGCAATCCCAGTTTGTGCCAGGCAAGGACAATGTACTGGCGGACAAGCTGAGCAGAAATTTCTTGGATCCACACGAATGGATGCTGCATCCTCACATTTTCACACCAATAACAAGGACATGGGGAAGACCGGACATAGATCTCTTTGCTTCTCACATGAATCATCACCTGGAAAAGTTCTGTACAAGGACCCACCATCCTCTAGCCTGGAAAACAGATGCTGTCTCCTTCAGCTGGAATTCCCTAACAATTTATGCATTCCCTCCTCTACCACTGCTGACCAGGGTGATAATGAAGGTCAAAGCAGAACAACCAACAGGCATTTTGATAGCTCCAGACTGGCCAAGGCAGCACTGGTACCCATTGCTGTTGAGCATAACTCGGGCCAAACCGTGGCCTCTGCCCCTATGGCCTCTGCTTCTAACACAACACAATTACAGGACTGTTCATCAAAACCTGAAAACATTGCATCTGACAGCCTGGAGGTTACCATAACTCCTTCCGATATCTCTCTTTCCAAAAAAGTTCAAGAGATCTTACTAGAAGCACGCAGACCTTCCACCAGAAAAACCTATTCAGCCAAGTGGAAGAGATTCATCATCTGGAATGCTAACAGGGGTCAGGATACAACAGTATTGAGTATACCTCAGATATTGGAATACTTGGCAGAAATGTTTCATACTGGTCTCTCATACTCTTCCATAAAGATTCATGCCTCAGCAATCTCAGCAAAATACAATTGTGATCCACCTGTGTTTTCACATCCTTTGCTAAGACAGTTCCTAAGAGGGATAAAGAATATCAAACCTCCCAGGAAACCGCCAGTACCTGCATGGGACCTCAATTTCGTCTTGGAAAAATTAACTCTACCTCCCTTTGAACCAGCAGCAACTTCAGAAATGCAATTTCTCTCATGGAAAACGGTTTTCCTATTGGTAATCACATCAGCAAGAAGAGTCTCGGAGATACAGGCACTCATGGCAGTACCTCCTTTTCTCATTTTTCATCAGGACAGAGTCTCTCTAAGAACCAATCCTTCATTCATGCCAAAAGTAATTTCCAGGGTGTCTCTAAATCAAGCCATTCACCTGCCTACTTTCTTCCCCAATCCTCAAAACAGGGGGAAGCACTGCTGCATACTTTGGACATACACAGACAACTACGCTACTACTTGGACAGAACTAAGGCTACCAGAAAGTCTGACCAACTGCTTGTGGCCTATGCTGCTGGAGTACAAGGAAAAGCAATCTCCAAACAAACAATTTCCAAATGGATTGGACACTGCATCAGATTTTGCTATTCTTTTCATGGAAAAGGTGTGCCAGCCAATATTAGGCCACACTCCACCAGAGCTATAGCCACATCCACAGCTTTCCTAAGAGGAGTGGCTACAAAGGACATTCTAGAGGCTGCTACATGGAGCTCCGTGCATACATTTACCAAGCACTACAGCCTGCCTTTATACTCCAGATCCCGAGCAGGCTTTGCTTCGGCAGTCTTGCAGGGCATTTTAGCTACACCATCACTTACTTAGTTCCAACCACCCCCAGCTTGGCTATGGTATTCAACCCATATGTTATGACTGCAGTTGCATTCTTGAAGGACATAGTACAGTTTTGTACCTACCATAAATGTAGATGTCCGATAGATATGCAACTGCAGTCGGATTTTCCCACCCTCCTACCCCTCTGCAACCTTCTTTATGGGTCCACTACCCCTATTCCTATTAGCTGGGGGTATCTCCTATGGTGTATCTGTTTATTACTGTTGTGCACGTCTGGAATTGTTTATCCATTCACCAAATTTAGCCTTCCTAGGAGGGCACCTGGCATCTGGGGCAAGAAACACTGAAGAAGATGGCATCGGCTGATGCCTTTATACTCCAGCCGTTCTGACGTCGGACACCAGCCAACGCCGGACCCAGACTTTGGAATCAGGCCGACCGAGGGCTGCCTGAGGCAGGACAACCCATATGTTATGACTGCAGTTGCATATCTATCGGACATCTACATTTATGGTAGGTACAAAACTGTACTTTGTTGCAGATGTCTTGAGAGGTACATACCAAATGGGGCGTTGTATTCTGTAATGGGTCTAATGAGGGATGAGTACAGTGGGACAATGACCTCCTTTTTTCTGGATGAAAAGCCCTTCGTGATGAGGTGTGCCACATAGAAGGATTTCCTGACTGTTGAGGCAATGTGGTTATCGAAGGTGAGACCACTGTCCACCTGTGTCCCTAAGTCTCTTATCACACTTTCTGTGTTTAGTGTACTGCCACCTATATGGTAATTCATGGATACATGTTTTTTCCCAAAGGGGATAACAATACATTTCTTGGCATTGAGCTTGAGCCCATGGCTCTGGCACCAAGCATCTGTTTCTGTAAGGCCCTTTTGTAGAGTATCCACATCATTTGGGGATTCAATAATGGCTCCCAGTTTGCAGTCATCTGCAAACTTTGTTAGCCAGAGTCCCTTAGTGTTGACCTGTACTTCAGAGAAGTAGATGCCAAACAAGAGCGGCCCCAGGACTGAACCCTGAGGTTCTCCACTTGTCACTTGTCTGGTGCTGGATTTGGAGTCGGCTACTTTTACAGTGTGGGTTCTATCAATAAGCCATTTAGCAACCCATTGGGTGACATAGGGATTAATGCCCAACTTAGTAAGTTTATCTATGATTCCAGAGTGGGGGATGGTGTCAAAGGCCTTGGCAAGGTCTAGATAGGCTGTGTGGACCACCTTACCCTTGTCCATGGCTCTGGAGACTGATTCAAAGAAGTCAATCAGGTTCAGGAGACAAGATCGGCCCTTCACAAACCCAAACTGGGTGGGGTCCAGTGTTTGAAGGTTGCCAATGTCTTTGTTTATAAGTTCCATGATAATACACTCCATGGCCTTGCAGATAAGGCTTGTCAGACTGATGGGACGGTAGTTTCCGGGATCCAAGGTGGATCCCCTTGTGGATTGGGATAACTGTAGATGTTGTTGTCTGTCTATCGCCTCATTCTTGCTGGGATGGATGGGTTGGACCTCGGCTCCGCTCGCAAACCTCTAAAGCGAGAGTTGGAGTTCCACGCTCCGAGGCTCCCCTATATCCCCCCACAAATAGTTGATAGTTACCTCAGAGATCTGCTGCACAACCGTTGGTTGGTTATTCTACGGTTCCTGGTGAGTTTTTCCTTTTTTTTTTTAAGTTTTACTTTACCCTTTTTTTTTAATTAATAATTTAATTAATAGTATGTAGTTCATTGACTACCCACTTTTTCCTTTCTTTTTCCTTTTTTCTCCTCTTTACTTTTAGTTCTTCCCCCCTTTAGCCCTTCTAGGAGGTTGTGTGTTCCTGTTTGTCGTTGTACTACTGTATTTTGTATATTTTTTTTTAAGTTTTTTTCTTTTTGTTTGGGTATAACTAATTGGGTGGAGTGTGTGTTTGTGTGTTGTGTTGTTTGTGTTCACCAAGCAAGGTAAGGTTCGAGTCAAGAAGGTGTGATGCGATTCAAAATGTCTCTGACAGAGACGCAGAAACTGTTGTCTATGGTCTGGCCTCTTTTGCATATTGTGTTCCTGTGCTGTCTGCCACTTCAGGGTCCTCCCATGTCCTGAAAAAAAAAAAAGTCTTATATTGTTGAAAGGCGAGATTCCCTTAGATTCCCTGTCTGTCTCTGAAGGATTCCCCTTTCTGTTCGAACGAGAAGCGCCTCCAGCCCAGCTCTTCAGCCAGGTTCACCTTGCCTCCCTTTTGCGGCTGGAGCCGCCGAACTCCGGGATCCACATAAGACGCTTCGTCGGCGTCCGGAGCCCGGCGGTATCGCCGAGCCCTGGGTCGGGGAGGTCCAAGATCCTCGGTCCCGAGATAAGTCTGATCACCGTCTCTCCAGAGGTCTTGGTTTCTGACCAGGCTCTCCCCTGCTGTCTGAAACGAACCCCTGGTGTCTGTCCTATCTTCGCCGAGGCTGTCGTTCAGCTTCCTTCATCGAGGAGGTGAGTCATGACCTTCAGAGGTAGTGTAGTCGATCTGAAGTCCAGCCCGCCGACTCAGTGGTGCCTGCCTCCAGATCATCTCTCTCCTCTCGTGCTCTCCCCCTTCCATCAACTCTTCGTCGTGAGTTCGAGAGTCTGTCGTCACCGGTGAACACCTCGTCAGTCTTCAGCCTCCGACAATTGTCTTTTTTTCGCCGTTCCCGCTGTTCTCTTCCGGACTGCCGGTCTCGCGGGTGTCTCGGGTGGGTGGCAGTGGACCCTCCCTCCCCCTCCCCCTCCCCCCGGTGAGGCCGGTGCGGCTTCGGCCTCGAACCGGTCATCGGCCCTGGAGGGGTCCGGGGTCCTTCGGGCGGGGTCTGGGACTCTGGGCCGGGGGGGGACCTCTGGCCTGCCTGGAGTGGGTGGAGTCAAGCTGGCCTCTAGTGTCTCCGCTCACCTCTCCCCTCCTCTATGGTGCCTCTCCTCTCCGACTACCTCATCCTCCAGTCCTGTCATCCTCCCCCGTCCCAGGAGCTCCCTTTGGGGATTTCTCTCTCCTTTTCAGGGATCTCATTTCTTCAGCCTCTCCCCTGGGGAAGGAGAAGAGCCAGAGAGGAAGTGCAAGAGAGAAGAGCACATCCAGAGTTCATCACAGATCTGATGATTCTGATCCCCCCGTTGGTTCCTCTGATTCCCCTCATTTGCAGAGATTCTGGAGATCATAAACAGAGAAGATCCCACCTGGAGGGGAATACCCTCTCCTGGACTCGGTGAGGGATAGGTTGGAGGCGTATCTTGGCCCCTTCCCCCTCCTCTCCTTCCCCCTGTGCCCCCCATCAGGGTGGTTGCTAAAAGGCATGGACGGCCCCTCCACCAGTGGACCCCCTCCCAGAGTCCACCCATCCATCACAAATCCATCTCCAAAGGATTTTTCATCAGAGAGTCTGTGGTGGCTGCATGGGTAGCGCTGCCGCCACAAAGAAGGAACTGGACATCCCTGCTGTCCATGTGAATCCAATCAACATGGAATCTCCATGGAGGAAATAGTGGATCCTTGGATGCCTCTCAGCGACACTTACTATGCTACTCGCTGAATTCTCTTCGCTGCCGGGGCGCTCGCACCTGCCTTCAAAATGCTGAAAGAAGAACTGCTGAACTGAAAATGCTGACAGCTACTTTCAGCTAAAGAGAAATTCTGAAAATGAACACTTCCTTCCATCCTCTTCTCCTCCTCTATTTCGCTCGCAGGCGTCGGCGGAGCCGGTAGCAGGGGCGCAGCCACAGGGTAGGACGCCTGTTCACGCGCCTGGGCAATTTTGCACGAACTCCTTCCTCCTTTGACTTATCATCCTTTCTTTCCGCAGATGGATCATCTCTGTCTGTGAAGGTGATGACTGAAAGAAAGGACTGACCTGCAACCCCTTCTGATTTGGCCTTATTCTGCCTCATTTGTCTGCCTTTCAAGAAAGGGGGCCTTACCTCAAAGGCCAGAAGGGGGGAAAGATGTGGTTCTAAACGCCAGAAGGGGGACACGCCCCCTGACGGAACAATCTCGTGATCGAGGCGAAACACCCTAGTAGACACGGCCCGAGGCGAGTTAGAGGGGAGGCAGACCCAGGATAAGCCCGCCAGCAGAGAAACGCCGATCGACGACTGCCCCCCCATCAGAGGCAGGGGCCCGGATGACATCACTCGAGGCCCCTGACTGAGAACAGTGACCTGCCCAGAAGCCTGGCTATCCTGACACAAAACAGTTATTCTATACCTTCCATCTCAAGGCAAAATTTCCAAAATCCCTTTCCCATATCACCGCTCAAAGGATCTTGAGACAAATAAAAAAATTCTGATATAACGTTTGGGAAATTTCAAAACTGCCAACTTAAGAATCATCTAGCTAGCCAGTTTCACCTAACCAGATCCCGAAGATACTGCTGCCAACAGAGATCCCAAGGAGTGAAGGAAGAAGGAGTTCAGATCGTTACTAAGAAAGAACTTTTTGGCTGCAGTCCATTCTTCCCTATTGGGAAAAATCCATTCTTCCATTGGGAAAAACTGGAGGATGGAAAACTATCATATTCAGGACGTGCCACTATCATTCATTAAAATGAAATGAACTCCACTGAGACCAGTCATTTTCCATCATGGGAAGGCTGGGAACGTCTCATTTTCCCCTCCCGTCCCGCCACCAACCACCCCAGGCTGGCTTTGGTGTTGGCAACTGCCCTATGGTCTCACCCTCCATTCCAAGTGTTGGCACTTTCCATATCACCACCCACTCTCCTCACATGGCCTCCTCACAGCTCCCACCAATTATCTCCATCTGATTCTCAATCTCATTGCATTCAAATGTGTGTTCACTGTGTAACTTGTAATCCTAATACCTACATATGTATAAATTTTACTACAGTAGGTCAAATTTAGATACCGATGAATAATTGATCAACTACACTCTAACCAAAGGATATATATCACTACACAACAACAACAGACACTCAAAAACAACAAAGTAGTAGGGACCAGAACAATTCTAAAGGTCTTAAATCTGTATCCATCATGCCAATACCACATCACGATGGCTTCAGTGGCTGCTTTTCACAAATGGGACCTTCAGTTTGATCAATGTTATGAAGACGCTCAATGTCTCACACCATCATGATCAACATCATATTAGTGGAAAAGCATCAGCAGGTGGGGCAGTTTCACCAGCTCCTGTTGATCACACCATTTTGACTCTTCCTTCTGCTGCCTCCTCTCATGGGATGCCTTGGGACCCCGGGGGGGCATATCAGGGGGGGGAGGTATTTGTGGCACAGATACCAAACAAACATAACTGTTCTGCAATGATGGGGTGCATTAGAGCAGTCTTTTTTTGAGAGCAGTGCACTTCAGAGCGACAATAATGCTTTGGGAACGTAAGGGTTCCAAGGCGAGAACAGACAATATTCTCCAGTCTGTAATCAACAACAAGGGCAAAGAGAATGGAGATGTGGGTATTCTTCTACTTGCACAGTGGGTAATGGGGTATTCCAAGGCTTTCTCGACAAGTTACACATCCCTTTCAGGGCACTACTCAGTTGGTAATGGAGGAGGGCTAAGCTCAGCATTTTCGAGTCTCAACTCTCCCCCTAAAGCGAAGAAGAGATCGAGAAAGTGGGGTCAGCAAACCTCAAGTCTTTCACTCCTTCCCCCCTCTTACTCCTGTAGTGAGAGACAAGTGCAGAAAGTACTTGTCCCCGTTGTTTGGGTTTGCTACTCATTCAACAGCAAGTGCAGAGAATAATTCTCCTCTATTCCTTTACCAGGCCAACCTGGAGAATCCCATTGCTCATCAGGCCTGGCCCCTCCTCTTTCCTGCATTCTTCTCTTTGGCTGCGACCTCTTTATTGGCTTCTGCAAATCTTGTTCCCCAGAACCATCAAATCTCTCTCTAGTTTGTCATTCCTGATCCCTCCAGTTGGTGATTTTCACTGCATCTCCTGCTTAACTCTCTCCAGGTCTTCCTCATACCTAGACCTCTCCTTCCATCCCCTCAGTCTCACTCCCTAAAATTCTGAACTCGAGTATTTATTTGATGCCATGGAAAGATTTCATAGCATTGGGCACACTTTTGATACATAGATCCTTTCAAGGACATATCCTTTTCCACTTGATTTTCAACTCGAAGCTTTTTTTTTATTTTGAACTCTTTTTTCTAGGTCTTCATCCCCAGCTATTTCTAATTTCAATGTGGGTCTTTTTAAGATCTGCCCTAATTCCCAAAAAATCCTTCTTCCCTTTTCAAAGGGAGTTTTTTTCTCTGTTTTTCTTCCCTGAAACTCTCCTGCCTTCTCCTTTTTAAACCTGGTTCTTTCTTGGCTTCTTTGATTCTTTCCTTCCTTGCAGCTTCTTTTGGTTCTTTCATAGTCCTTAAAGCCCAACCTTCTCTTCTGGCTCTTTCCATCCTTTTCCTAGAAAATTTCTACTCAAGGTCACTTTCAGCCGTTCTTTCAGCTTTCCTGCAGTTAGATGTTCAAACTGTTTCAACCAGAGTTTCCTCAGAAGGTAACCCCGCCCTCAAATCTTAAACCTTTCGGACTTTCTCCGTCCTTTTTTGCATTATTTTCCTGTCCATTCCATGGAATTAAATGTCACTTTCTGTTGTCCTTTTCACGAGTAAGATATTTAAACTCAATGTTAATTCAGCTTGAATCTGATCAAAACAATCTCTTTAATCTGATCAGAGAAAGGGCAATTCAGAAAAAGGATCATCACTCCCAGTTGGCTAACCATCTTATTACCAAAGCTTGTTTATCTCTGATTACAGAGAAAGCCGAGCAGAAACAACCAAATTCTATCCAATGGGCTACTTCCCTTTCTTAAAGAGCTTCTGCTAAAGACTAGACCACAGACACCACAGATATTTTGGCCATTTCCCTCTTTACTACTCACAGGCTACTTCCACCCCATTTCCTATTGTAGCTAGCTTTTGTAGCTTCTAGGCACAGTTCCAATTTTTGGTTGTCTGTTCCGTTGGGCCACCACCGGGACAAGTTCCACTGAGCACAAGGTCCTATCTCTCAGAAGATTGACAGACATAGAAGAGGGATCAACGTTCATTATTTAAGATTGGTCTCTTTATAACGCTGTTCTCTTAGTTCCCTTCCCAGCTCCATCTTAACCCCCTTCTCTTCCTGTTTGGCCTCTTGTTTCTAGCTCTCTTTCTTCCGCTTATATCTTTATACTATTATATTATGGCCTTGTGCCCTTATGTGATGTTCTTTGTCTTTCAGGATGTAGAGCACTTTTCTGTTTCTTGTTGTTTAGCAACCCTCTGTTTTTGCTGGGGTTATGTATTATAGTTAAGCTCTTCCCTTTTACAAAACTAATGCTATATGTTGTTAAAGCTAGCAGGTGTTTCCAAGTTCTCTGCGCCACTCAGTGGGCACGAAACCTGAGGTGAGGCTATGATTAAACATGACACTTAGGTGAGGTGCCAGTTCATATTGTAGTTCATGTAGTACACAGCCTGGGATGTCATCTGGTCCCATGGATGCTGCACTCTTGGCTTTAGAGAGTGCATTTTGTACCTGTGTGGCCATTATTACTGGAATTTGGAAATCTTCCGGTATTGAGATGGGCCATTTAGGGGGTGAGAGGGGGGTGAAGTTGGCACTGAATCGATCTGCCAGGATATTGGCAATATCCTTCGGATCCGTATATTTAATGCCATTCTGTTTTAGCTCAGAGCAGATCTGAGCATTGCCATTTAGATTCTTGACATAGTTATAGAATGCTTTGTGGTTGTCTTTGGAATCTTTGGCAATTTTATTTTCGTAACTAGCTTTGGAGGATTTTATGAGGCATCCCAGTTTCTTACTGAGGCTAGTAAGGGAGTTTTTTGCATCCTGGGATTTTCCTCTTTTCTGCAAAAGTTTCTTCCTTTTGTTGTAAAGTTTGTTTATGGCAGGGGACCACCAGATTGGCTTCCTTTTTTTGGATGAGAGCATTTTGGTTCTATTTGGGATGGCACGATTTATGCATGAGTGGATGTGCTCGTACAGTGCCTTAGTGTAGGATTCAGCAGTTGAACTTTCAGTTCCCATCTGCATGGGTGTCATGAAGTTTGTCACTTCTGACTTGAGTAGCATGAAGTTGGCTTTGGAGAAGTTTTTTATGGTGGTTTCTTTACTGGGGGGGGGGGGTGGGATGTGGATGTTAAGGGTGATTAGCTTATGGTCAGACCTGACTAACGAGGGGTGACCATAGGTATGGAGCATTGATTTCCCATGTTGGTAATGACCAGGTCTAGGATATTGGAGCACCTGGTGGGACTATGGATTAGTTGATCCAGGGCATTGGAATTTATGAATTCCAAGAACCGTTGCAAAGGTGTTGGGACATGAGTAGTTTTCCCAGTTAATGGCAGGGTAGTTAAAATCACCCAGTATTAGGGTGTTTGGTTCTATCTTAATATTTTCCAGTATGTTTAGAAAGGTGTAGTGAGAATCTTGGGGTATGGTGGGGATCTGTAGCAAGCTACAATTTGGATTGCAGTCTTACCTAGTGTTAGTTGCACTTGGAGAATTTCAGACACATTGTGTTGGCCAACTAGCCAGGTGGTGTGAATATCCTTGGTGAATATTGACACTCCTCCACCTTTAGTGTTTCGGTCCTGGTTTGGTGGCCGAAAAGTGTGGTAAGAGTTGTAGCCTGGTATTGCAGGGGTGCTCTCTGGAGCCTTGAACCAGGTCTCAGTTACTGCACAGATATCGATGTTCTCCATTTTTAGGAGTGCCTCGAGAGAGTGCATTTTGAGGTTTAGACTTTCTAGCATTGAGTAGCATTACCTTCAGATTTTGCATGCTTGTACCTGTTACGGTGGTGGTTTTGTCCTTTGAAGTTTGCCTAAAAAAGGCACTATAGGGGTGGCAAGAGCCTTAGCCAGTAACCTGAATCCCAGGGGCGACAGGTGCAGACAATCTCTGGCAAAGCATCGTGGTCTGTCTGTCATGTCATCCCAGGCAGACAGATACTGGATTCCCCTTTGAATGACACCATAAGCTTAGCCAATTGTTGAAGTCAATCATTTTATCCTTATATTGTGGTATCATTCTGGGCGAAGGCAGGATGCTACTCAGGGCTAGGGTCATACCTGCCTGGGCCACATGATCCGAGAGCTCTTCCATGTCTCTTTTCATGTAGTCCAGGGAGGTACGTCTCAAGTCATTCACTCCAACATGGACAATGACAGAGTCATATTTGTACTTGTTGTGGAGTGACTTGAGTGCATGCGTTATGTGGCGGATCCTGGCACCCGACAGGCAGCTGACTGTAATTTTCTCCTTATTCAACCTGGTGAGAGGGACATCAGTGTGCCGGACTATAGAGTCACCTATGACTAAAGTGTTAGGTACATTGTCTTGCCTTAGGGGCTGTTGCTGGGTGGCACACTGGTGTTGTGAACTATGTGACACATTGGTTGTGATTGGTGATTGTTTGCGTTTCAGCTTCAGAGGTCTTTGTTGCTCGGGTAGGTTACAGTTAAGGGCCTCTGCATATGTGGATTTAGTGTTGCTATATGTGGGTGTTGGTGGTGCGGGTTTAGAAGGGCTATGTGTTGCTTGAGGTGTAGTGTGGGTGTTAACCTTCTCCTCTTGACTGTTTAGCACATTCTTGGGTGGAGAGAGCTTTGCTTCCATTTTGGCTATGTAAGTGCATCTCTCACAGGTTGTACACCGGTCGCCCATGTTGGTGATGACCAGGTCCAATATGTTCCCTCTGTTGGGGGTGTTGACCAGTTGATCCAGGGCATTCGAGTTTATAAATTCTAGGAAGCGTTGGGCAAGGGAGTTAGTACTTGAGTAGTTCTCCCAGTTAATGTTTGGGTAGTTGAAATCACTCTGTATTAGGGTGTTTGGTAGGACCTTCATATTTCCCAGTGTCTCCAGGAGTGTGGAATGGGGGTCCTGGGTCATGGTGGGTGATCTGTAGCAAGCTACAATTTGGATTGCAGTTTTGCCTGTTGTTAGTTGCACTTGGATGATCTCTGATGCATCGTGCTGTGCCACTAACCTGGAGGTGTGAGTATCCTTGATGAATATGGATACACCCCCGCCTTTTGTGTTTCAGTCCGGGTTCTGTGGCCGAAAGGTATGGTATGAGATATAGCTTGGTAGTGTTGGGGTGCTCTCTGGAGCTTTAAACCAGGTTTCTGTTACTGGACAGATATTGATGTTCTCCATAGTGAGGAGTGCCTCGAGTGCGTCCATTTTGAGGTTTAGACTTCTGGCATTGAGTAGCATTACCCTCGGTTTTTGGTTACTTGTGCTATTTATGGTGGTGGGTTTGTCTTTTGAGCCTTGCATAAAAAAGGCACTATGGGGGCGGCAAGAGCCTTTGCCAGTATTCGAAAACCTAAGGGTGACTGGTGCAAGCCATCTCTTGCGAAGCAACGTGGCATGTCGAGCATATCATCCCAGGCAGACAGATACTCCCCTTTGAATGACACCAGAAATTTGGCTAATTGTTGAAGTTGAGCATTTTTTCTTTATACTGTGCCATCATTCTTGGTGAGGGCAGCAATGCTACTCAGGGTCAGGGTCATACCTGCCTGGGCTACATGATCAGAGAGCTCTTCCATGTCTCTTTTCATGTAGTCTAGGGAGGTACATCTCAGGTCATTCACACCAACATGTACAATGACAGAGTCATATTTGTACTTGCTCTGGAGTGACCTGAGTGCTTGTGTTATGTGGCGGATCCTGGTGCCCGACAGATCCTTGTCCAGCCTAGTTAGTGGGACATCAGTGTTCCTGACTATAGAGTCGCCTATCACTAGTGTGTTGGGTATGTTATTTTGCCTTAAGGGCTGTGATTGCGTGGCACACTGATTATGTGAAGTATGTGTTTCATGCTTGGTGATGGGTTGTGGAGGTTGCTTGGATGTCTGCTTTGGAGGTCTCTGTTGCTTTTGCAGATTTTTATTTAGAGCCTCCGAGTATGTTTTTGTGTATTTATGTGTGTTATTTGCCTGTATTGGTTTGGGTCTATGTGTGACTGGTGGTATGTTGCAAGTATTACCCTTCTCCTCTTGACAGTCAGTTACAGTCTGGGGTTGAGAGAGCTTTGCTTCCAGTCTGGCTGTATAATTGCATCTCTCGCATATGTCAGTGTTTGGTGGCAGGAAGAGAGGGTTGTCTGTGTACATGAGGCAGTTGTAACATTGTCTCAAAATGCCCAGATTCACCAGTTGGACTGGAGAGTACATCAGAAACTGCCCTTTGGACATGCCTGAATAGAGTGAGCTGTTTTTCTGATTGACTGGTGGGGACGAATAGAGAACCTTGTCCTTCTAGACAGTATAGTGCTAGAGGTATTTAGTGCATGTTAAGAGTTATAAGCAAGTGCTGGGCTGTGAAATGAATGGTTTGAGTGCCAAAATTGAAGGTTTGTCTAGTTCCAAGGGAAAAACTGAAGAGTAGACTTCGTGGAGTCGGGAATAGTTTAACCCTGGCGAACTGGCACTGCCCAGCATGCAAATGCAGTTTTTATATCAGAAAGATTAAAGAGATAGAAGTTATCCCAAAATGGCCAATAAAACTACAGTTTCTGGGCAGAAACCACTCCTCCAAGGGCAGGTAGGCTGTTCAGAGCTCCCCACTCTCACTGGTGAACAAAGAAACTTCCTTTTTCCCCAAGTAAGGTACGGCCAAACACAGGAGCTTAAACACAGTCCTGGTATCAGCAGGTATCTGAAACTGGACTTTTCTAGCTTAGTAAGGCGGGAAAATAGCAAGATTTGTTTTGTTTTTTTGTTATTTTTCAAGTAAACAGTAGAAACAAATGCAAAAACACTTTTATAGTGCAGTAATGGCTGTCGCACTTGAGTGGGAAGCCAGTAACGGTTAAAAATACAATTTATAACAAAAACGAATTTTAAAGTGCAGGCACAAATAAATTGCTCTTGTACGTCTCTTGTATAGCTCTTGGCTCTCCCTTGCTTTGGTCATACATCAGACATAAGGAGTAAGAGGAAGATGCTCAGTCTTTGGTACGTTAGCCTGACATACAGCTATCCTTGACAGGATTTCCTGTCTGTTAGCAATACTGCAACAGTGCTTACTCAGATGTCTATTGTTGTTCTACAACTGTACTTTGTCCTTTATTTCATTTGTATCACTAAATTAGCAAGTATATGAAACATTACATGGACTTTCTGTTGTATTATGGTAATATTGAAAGAAATACAGTTATAACAATAGCTCTCAAATAATTTGTGAGCACCGCTTCTGCAAAAATGATGAAAGAAATTTTTCCATGTATACTGGCTACCACAGGATATTTAGAAGAAATAGTTATGTAAGGTAGAATAATGTATTAAATGGTATGAGGGCATAAATCTGCTGTCGTTAAGATATGAGCATTGTTGTCCTCTTCATGTTCCTATAAAACAAATGACAAGCATTTTAACTGCAAGCAGTATGCATATTTCTTTCCTAATGCAGTTGTAGTCTAACTGGTTCATTGGTTTGTAAGGGCATTTGCAATAATGAGTTGATAAAATTGAACAAGAAGTATATTTGATTACAGTGATATATTTTCGTTTTCCCAGTGTTACTGTTAATGCTGAATAAATTTGTTTTTGCATTGTAATTTGAAGTGCCTGAATTCAACCAGGAGTGTGTGCATTCAACCAGATGCTACATTTTGCCATAGTCACTAAGAAATTAATTTATTTTGTTTATATAACTATATTCAGGCCAGTAAGGTAAAAATCTTGAAACTGAACATGGACCCTAATACTGGAAACCGACTTCGCAGCAGTGACAGTGTTGTCATCTTATCTTAAAGACTGGGGTTCTGCTGTTTTCAGTCACTGCTATGACTACTGAATTCCCTTTAGCTTCCTCTGTTTTTCATTCCTGGTGGTTTTATGCTTTTGACTGTGGAATATGCTTTCTTCTAAGGGCTGAGGTCTGTCCAGCTGTTACAGTAAAGTCGACAGAGTACAAAGGTTTACTCTCATGTAAATTCAACTGAGCACGAAGAATTGGCACAAAACTGTCATGACGCTTGGAGATGACTATACACAAAATAATTATCTGAAATTTAAGTGCAAATCATATAGTGACACCAAAGACTGGGTCAGTACAAGAAATGGCTTTTTATTTAACAGCATCAAGCACTAGAGTACTTATTTAAGTGATTTAGCTATTTGAAAGATAGTTTAACTTCGGTTACTAGTCTGTTTTTATACATATTATGGTAGGAGTGCCTTAACCCCACTCAACTCATTATCCAGTCTCTTACTAGAATTTCAATGACATTTCATGATGTGAACTCAGTGTGATGCATTTTAGCACTCCAGATAATGCTCTTTTGGTTCTAGCTGAAAAAGGATTAATACGTAGTACAAATATGTATTGTTTCATGCAGTCCACATATACATGTTTGGTTCTAGTTGGTGTAATGTCTTGCATAATGATTCCAAATGAAGAACTTGCCTTTGTAACATTTTAATGAGTATGGAAAATTCTAATTGTATGTTGACATTTGATAAAAATTTCCAAGCAGGATATTAAATTTTGTTGTGATATGGATCTGGAAAGCTTCTTCTTCAAATGTTTGGTCTAGGAAGGTGACCTGTATTTATTTTCTTAACTACATTTCCATTTAAACTGGTATCTTGTTGCATTCATATAGCCTTAGCAGAAGTCCATTTGCTAAAAGATGTCAATGTTGTTGGTACACACACATGTTGTACAGATGCATTGAAAATATGCTGTTTATAGAACAGAGAGCATCTGTGTGCTGAGTGGAGACATTTTATATTGTATGTCAAGCATATACAGAGTTTTATTTGTAAAACATATTGGTAATTTATGAGAGGTGTTGCATGGCAATTAGTAGTACAGCTGACATTATAATATGAATTTGTTTGAGTGTGATATTGATTTTTTTTTTTTTTGCTCCCACTTCCTACTAGTCATCAGGTCATTTCTTGTCTTATCAACCCATTTGTTAAATTCACAGGGCAAGAGCTGACTGAGATGGTGGTCGCCATCTAGGTAAACATCAGAGGTGCTTCAAAGCTTTTTCTGTTTTCTACCCAGTCCTAACCTTGAGTGCACCCAAGAGGGGTACTGTTAAGGGGGCATGCAGTTGGCTGCCCAAGGCAGAAAGCTACTCACTTCTGCAAGGCATGTTCCCACCAACCAGACCTGTCCATCCCCTACAGCACAAGAGGTAGTCTGCCCAGTCTCCACAAGGGTGACTGCACAGCCCTATGTGCTTCTCGGTGCAAAACCAGCTTTACTCCAGAAGAGGTGATCAGGTAATGTTCTTTCACTTCTCCTTCTCCCTTCCTGGCTCCTCCCATACTGGGGCTGCTAATTGAACACCAGTTGCCTGGTTCACTCCTTCAAAAAAGGGTTTGTAAACGCAGTCTGCACCATTAGTAAAACTGTTATACTAATATTTTACGTGACAAGTTTCAGCTGTAAAGAAATGCATTCATAGCTTAAACATTTAATCTTTTGGCATAGTATAGTGAAAAATGAGATACAACTTGAACTTTAAAAGCTTGCATTTCTAATACATTATTTATAAAGCAGTAAAAGTTTGTGTTACAAATTACTTGAATCAAACAGTATTTATATTTCTTTATTTTCCAAGTACATGTGTAGTCTTTTTGTCAGGGTTGATTAAGCTCTGTTTTACAAGCTACCTCACCACCTCTACAGCTGAGATAAATAATAAACTTTATCTTTTTTCTTAACTTTGAAAGAAATAATTAGGAGTTACTTTAACACTGAAGTATATGCTGTACAACACTCACCAGCTTATTACAGAGTATGTATCTCAAGTTCAAAAATAAATTGCAATTAGGAAAAGTTAAGAGAATATAAGCTGACATTATTAGATAATGATAAAGTATTGGTATTTTCAACAAGACTATTTTTTTCTTTTCCACACTGTTTCCATGTATATTGAAATCTAAAACTGAGAATAGAAATTCATTGCATCTAATTTGTTAATGCAAACTAATAAAATTCTGCTAATAGGAATCTCCATTATAACACATTGTCTATAAGCATAAAATATAATAAACAACATTTGCTTATTTCTCAGCTGTAATGCCATCTTGCAAATTAAGTTAAAAAGCATGGATTATAATAAACAGCATTTTGTATGATCAGCTTGTTTGGCAGTTGGTCCTGCATTAAGTTTAGATCAAAGACTATGACTAATCCTTAGAGACAAAGGACTAAAGTATGATAAGCCATCTTTAATAATAAATTCTACATATGCAAGTCTGTTAATACAGCATCCATTTAGCTTGGTTTGAATGTTTTGGCTTGTATGGCCTATGCTTTGTTAGGATGACTTAAATTGTTTTCATTTTTAATGGTGCTTGCTGTAATGCTACCATTTACTAGTATATGCTAATATGAATTGCCCTTAATAGTTCTTCCAATCTATTATCTGCTGAGGTCTTTGATTTTAGCATATGATGATAGACAACAAATGGTTAAGAAAAGAAAGTTAGCGAGAGATATGGCTGATTTCAAAAAAGGCCACATTTTTGTGTGGCCTCGGGGGTCTGAACGGACATTGAATACATCTAATGGCCATACTTCCATAGCTGCTGCTGAACAGCCGCAGCGAATATTGTCTCAGCCTACCAGTCAAGAACTTGATGCCCTGACCATTAATGAGCATGCATCATCTACTGAAGTTTCCATTGATATATCAAAAACTATTATGTCTGCAGATAAGCATACTGTTTCTACTTCGTCGAACAGGGCCAGACCCAAGGATACTAATACTGCAATACCTTTAGACACCATTTTTTCGAATTTTCCTGCCTATTTCAGGTTGCCGCAACAATTGGGCAGGGAGCGGACCTTCAGCCAAGGACGGAAGAAGCGGAAGCTATCACAAGAGAGCGAGCACACCATGGAGGAAACAAATCACAAAAAGATTATACGTTAGTTTGTAATCTCTCTTCTTTTTCTTTAACAGCAGCACAAGTAAGTCTATTAGATAGAGGTTTGAACTTTGTACCTTCTCTGTCAGTGCTTATTGAATATGTGATACTCTGTTAAACTTTTTGCCAGGAACATTGGTTTGAAATTAGCGTTTGGGGAACAAAGAGTGGCGTCCACTTCCTTAAAACACTCTAGCTTATATGTCCCACAATTGTGCCCTACATTTGATACTTTTGTTAGGATCATTGAAAGAGTTATTTGAAGTTAGCTTGAAGAAAAGCAATTTTTACAGTATAACACAAGATGAATATCTAGCTTTACAACAGTTACGAACTAACGACAATTTGACTATACACCCAGCTGATAAGGGGGGCTCTATTGTGGTCCTGGACACTAATTTTTATATGAGTAAGTTTGAAATCCTTGATGATGATGTCACTTATGAATGTATCACACAGGTTGAGTTAAATATGATTAAGGGTATACATGATCAACTTTATGAATTATTAATGGATGAAGTTATTGATAAAGATTTATATGATTTTATGTTTGTGTTGCAGCCGTTAGTAACTATCATCCATGGGTTGCTGAAGGTGCATAAGTCACTTTTGAATCCACCCCTTCGCCCTATAGTATCGGGTAGGGGATGGGCTACTGAATGTATATCTATTTATGTAGAAAATCAGCTCAAAAAAACATTAGAAAAAGCAACAGCAGTTCTAAAAGATACCGAACATTTTTTGAGTATTTTGGGTGACTTTACGAGGGCACATGGTTCGTTTTCAGATAGCACTATATTGGCAACCATGGACATTTCAACTCTTTTTACTATTATACCCCATGGTATGGGGATTTCTTTCCTGTAAGAGGTTTTTATCTATTAATACGGAATATTCTCTTGAGCACATTGAGTGTCTGGGTGCATTGATGGATATTATTTTATGTAATCATTTTTTTTGTTTAATGATGTCATGCATAGACAAAAAATAGGTGTAGCAATGGGGACTTCATGTGCTAACAGTTACGACAATTTTGTGTTGGCAGACTGGGAGCGCAGTGTAGTTCTATCTAGTCATGTATATTCAGCACAGCTTTTATACTATAAAAGATTTGTGGAAGACATTTTTATTTTATGGCAGGGTGCAGAATGTGATGATCTGAATTTTGTACAGTATCTTGAATCTTGTAGTGACTGTTTTAAATTTGTATTGAATTACTCACGAACTTCTATAGAGTTTCTAGATACTAAGATAATGCTAGCTAATGGTACGGTTTGTAGTTCCCTATATAGGAAACCATGTAGAAAAAATGCACTTCTGCACCATAGAAGTATGCATCCAAAACATATATTTAACATGATGAAGTTAATATGATGCATCCTGATAAAGGTAAACCATTTTGTAATTGACCATATACATCCACGAAATCTAATGATGCTGATCATTCAAATAAGCTTAGGCTATCGCTGACTTATGGTAATATTATGTGCCAAGTATGTGACATAGTTAATAAATATTGGCCTGTTTCACTTTCTGATGAAAAAATAAAGGGGATTGTAGGTGACAAGTCTAGCTATACATTTAAGAATAATTTATCACTGAAAAGACAGCTGTGCTGTAAGTCAGCTATTAAACCTTCAATTGTCTCTACTCGTACTGGCACGTTTCCTTGTAGATTAAGTAAAGCGTGTTGTATTTCTAATGAGATTGATTTTAAGCACCCTACTATGGACTTTTCATTTCAGCCAAGATTTTATGCAGACTGCAAGTCTGAGGGCCTGATTTGTGTAGCTAAGTGCAAGAACTGCACCTCATTTTATGTGGGGAAAACTGTGAGGATGTTGAAGGAACAAATATTACAACACCAAGGGGATATCAGACGCATGAACTTGCTTAATGCTTTGGCTAAACATATTTCTATGCAACCTGGACATAACTTTGAGTTCAAGGTATTACAATTGGTACATATGAATAAGGGGGGAGGGGGGTTCATAACAAACTTGAAATTGCAGAGACTAAGTGGATTGTTAGGCTGCAGGCAGATAAACTTCCTAGCATTAATACTGCTGTACCTTTAAAACCCATTTTAAAAGAATGAAACATACATCAGACATTAATGAATGCATTTTATTGGTTGTTTTATATGTGCTTTACTATATAATTGAATTCAGAAGTTTTAGTTTGATGGCTCTGATGAAACACAACCTTGTGTGAAAGCGCTTATCCCTGTGTACTTTGAATAAAAGTTTTTTATGATAACAGCTCTGGTGGACACTTGGTTCGTACATTTTTCTGCATTTGTTTTTGTTCTACTGGGCGACCTTTGGCTTGTTTGGGTATTTTTATTTCTTCATTTATTTTTTTCTTAACTTTGAAAGAAATAATTAGGAGTTACTTTAACACTGAAGTATATGTTGTACAACACTCACCAGCTTATAACAGACAGAGTATGTATCTCAATTTCAAAAACAAATAGCAATTAGGAAAAGTTACGAGAATATAAGCTGACGTTATTAGATAATAAAGTATTGGTATTTTCAACAGAACTATTTTTTTTCTTTTCCACACTGTTTCCATGTATATTGAAATCTAAAAATGACAATAGAAATTCAATGCATCTGATTTGTTAAGGCAAACTAATAAAATTCTGCTAATAGGAATCTCCATTATAACATATTGTCTATAAGCATAAAATATAACAAAGTTTGCTTATTTCGCAGCTGTAATGCCATCTTGCAAATTAAGTTAAAAAGCATGGATAATAATAAGCAGCATTTTGTATGATCAGCTTGTTTGGCAGTTGGTCCTGCATTAAGTTTAGATCAAAGACTCTCAGACTAATCCTTGCAGAGACAAAGGACTAAAGTATGATAAGCCGTCTTTAGTAATAAGTTCTACATATGCAAGCCTGTTAATACAGCATCCATTTAGCTTGGTTTGAATGTTTTGGCTTGTATGGTCTAGGCTTTGTTCGTATGACTGTTAAATTGTTTTCATTTTAAGGGTGTTTACTGTAATGCTACCATTTACTAGTGTATGCTAATATGAATTGCCCTTAGTATTTCTTCCAATCTATTATCCGCTAAGGTCTTTTATCTTAAAGGTCAGTTTAGCCATTGCTAAGTCAGTAGTTTCTCATATTTTATTAACAGAATGAATCTGAGAATTCTGTGGCACATTCTAAAAGGAGAAGACTGCAATTTCACCACCGTAGTCCTAGTTATCCAGCCCGAGTAGGAGAAGAGTTTTTGGAGCTGTCTTGTGAGGAGGGTGAAGAAACTGAAAGCCCTGCAGAAGAAGAAGAGGTTAATCATTTGTATTTAAGTTGTTATGTTTGTTTATTACTAATTTGATATTTTTGTTTGCACTGATTGGTTAATGAATAAAAATCATTTAAATTTAGTAGTTATAAAGGCATGTATGGTTAAACATGTTAAGTGCCAGCCATATTGTATATTTTCAGGTATTCATCTCTGAATCAAGCTTTTTCTTGCTGCTTCCTCCTCAACTATTAAGGTATAGTCTCTCCACAAATGTTCTCAGGACTTTGCTCAGTGTGGCATGTCAAGATGATCAGCCATTTGACCTGGGTCTCAAAGAGCCAAGTAATCTTCCCTACCTCTTCCTCCAATCACTTCTTTTGTAAAATCATCTTTATTAAGTCAGAGTTGTAACAGTGACATGGTTACACATACATTAATAGAAAAGAAAGAAAACATTGTGTTGTTTCTCATTGTTTTCATGCAGTGTACATTTTAACAGTTATCATTCCTTCCAACATTACATAAATTCCTCAGTTCCTGCCACCCCTTAAACCTCATTCCTCACGAACATTATTCTGCATGTATTGGTGTTTATCATTTGATCATTGCTCCAGTAGCCTTAGCTATATGAATTATATCTTGCTAAGGATAAACCAGCTGGCCAGCTTACAAAGCTTAAGAGCAGTTTACACATGCCTAAACTGTTAAAAGAAAGAGTGGTTTGGGAGTCAAGCCCTCCAGAGCTTTCCTGCAGCTGAAGAGCACGCTTCTTGTTGGATTTTGAGAATTGATGGTTGGTAAACTTTTTCCATTGCTGGGCAGATAAGATGTACTTACTTTATCATATGTATTCTTTATATTTGGGATATCCTACCAAGAATAGCCTAATGTTGTCCGGCCAGCATACCAGAGCTTTTACACCTTCCTGGAGTCATACATCAGACAACCTATGTGTAAGGTATAAGATGCATATGTGACCTACAGATGCCTAATCCTCAGAACTATGCCGCCTGTCCAAATGCCACTTCTGAATTTGGTCTGTATGCTATTCACAGAGCTATTTTATCTACTTTGCCTTCTAAAGGTAAGTACCCTGTTGGGGTGCCTTCCTTTCTTTTTTTCCTCCTTGTGGTTTGTTTTCATGTTGTATGGAAGACGAAATGAGTATGGGAAGCAGATTCCCAAGGTGTAGTCTCTCCACAAACCGTGGCTTTTTTGTTGAGGTGTTACACATAACCATACTCAGTGTGGGATTTGTCAGGCATTTGTCCCTAAGACACACTGAAGCTGTTGGTTTTCCAGATAAATAGAAAGGGAAGACACGCATCTGAAGTTACTGACCCAAGGTACCATGGCCGAATCCTTCTGGTCGAACCAGAAGTTCATCCGCCTCTTAAAAAGCTTGTACTGAATCCGCTGTTGTCCATCCTGTCCCAGACATCTCCCACCAGGTTGAATAAAGAACCCGAGGACAGGCCGGTGCTGACACCATGACCCAGTTGGAGGCTGACACAGAGATGCTTACTCACTTGTCAGCTGAGTCTGTGCTTATGTTTGGCACAGATGTAGAGGGGAAACACAGCTTATGTCTGAAGGGCCTAGAAGGATTCTCCAAATTTTAGTTATGGAAAAGGTGCCTACCTTCAGCTAATACAAACAAGGGTCTGAACCTCCTTTATTTGTCAAGGCAGATGTTCCTTTAAAAAAAGAAACAGAAAACAAAAAGTAGCTACTTGTAGCTAAGGATCCTCATAGAGTGGAAGGACTTTATTCAAGGGATGTTTAATGCCCTCATGGCTCTCAAACCCCCACAGGGATGGTCTGTCCCTGCTGATTCTCCCCAACCATCTACCCCATTTAAGAGACCTAGGAATTCTGACTCTTCCGATGAAGAATTGAACCCAGGTGAAGAATCCTTAGCATATTTCTCACAAATGCACTCTCCTTTGGCTTTGGGGTCTGACAAAGAAAATTCTTTCTCCTATGACTATCCTTTTGAGGAATTATCCTTTGGGGAAGTGGGATTGCTCTCAAGCATCATAGGTTCAAAAGAGGCATTATGAACTCTTGCAAATGGACCCACCCAGACTTCCTGCAATTCCTCCATTCTTAGCTGTCCTGATGGATGATTTTACAGCAGCTTCTCAGGCTCCTCTCTCTCGCCCTCCATCCCCAAGTAACCACACAGATTTTATAGAGTTCCTGATGATCATAAATGCATGTATAAAAGTCTGCCACGTGATCCTGCTTGTTATTTCCATGTCCACAGATAAGCCATCCAAACTGCTTTCCACTCCCAAACTCCTGCCTTCTGACAAGGACAACTGTGCTGTGGAGTGATATTGGGGGAGAAATTGTATACTTCTGCTATCTTGGCTTTTAAGGCCATTAGTTATCTGACCCACATGTGTAGACATGTCCTGGCTATCCTTTCTCAGCTGGGGGGGAGGGTGACTGACATGGATGATTCGGACAGTAAGACCTCTGCTCACTCTCTCTCTCTTTCTCCTGAGTTTTGCCTCTCAGGTTGCTTGACATTTCATTAAATGCAGCTGATGCCTCCTCTAGGGCAGCTGCATCTGTTTTTTTCATGTGGAGATATTCCTGGTTGCACCTGCAGACTTTACCCGAGGACATTAAGACCAAACTTTAAGATTCTTCCTCAGACAACCAGAATCTTTGGCACTGTTGCAGAATTATTTAAAATCCTGCAGGATGAGTGCAAGGGATATAGAGGACTTCAAGCAGATTTTTGTTTCTCCTGTACCCAAATCCAAAAGAAACTGTCCTTCAAAATCTTCTTTTGTCTGTAGGCTCCGTAGAAAATCTGGTAGAAGAGGGTTTCTAAGCGGATTTTCCCAGATAAACCTAGTCAGAATAACAGAGGCCAAAACCCTTCTTTTACTGATAAATCTACCTCTGTATGACATCCAACCTTCTCTGCCTCTTGGTCAGATTCATCTGTCCTGCAGGCTAATCTTTCCTTCCCTGTTTGGCAACAGATGGCTGCAGACACCTTGAATCTTGCCATCATCCAACATGGTTATTTTATGGCTTGGAAGTCCCTTTCTCCATTTGTTGGTCTCCATCAGCCTTCTCCTTGCCAGCTTCTCATTTTCCTCTGGTGTGGCAAGATCTGGTGGAATGGGGAACCATACAACACGTTCCTTTTTCTCAATAGGAAACAGGTTTTTATTCCAGAATGTTTCTGGTTCCCAGGAAGGATGGGTAATAGAGGCCCATTCTAGACCTGACCTATCTCAACACCATTCTCAAGGTTCCTTCCTTCAGGATGTTGTCTCTTCAGACCCTTTTCACTCTCTTGCTTCCCTGGATTTGAAGGACACTTGACTCCATATTCCTATTCATCCTCTCTAAAGGAAATTTTTATGTTTCTCTGTTTCTTCCTCTCATTATTAGTTCTCTGTTTTGCCATATGGTCTGTCTACAGCTCCAAGGGTATTTACTAAGTATCTAACCTCTGTAGTAACTTTCTGTATACTTCAGGGCATACAAATATTCCCTTGTCTGTGCAACCTTCCAATTCAAACCCCTCTCTCGGCAACTCCTGGTTCAGTATTTGCACTTCACTCTGCTGCTTCTGTGCTGTTGGATTCACCCTCGATCTCAAAAAGTCCATGTTAACTTCCTGTCAGAACCAAGTGTTTTTGGGTTGCAGGATTCAGACCATTCTGATGTTTGCTTCTCTTTCACCTCCCAAAGACTTCTCTTTGACTGCTTACTTCTAGTCTCCTCTTCCTCTTCCAGTTCTTGTAAGGGAGTTTCTCCAAGCCCTGGGGTTCATGGCATCCACTATCCTCATGGTTCCTTTTGCCAAACTCCACATGAGGAAATTTCAGTGGTATCTCAAGACCATTTAGCTTCAGCACTGAAACCCTGTGCAATTTCCAGTCCCTCTTCTAATGTGCCTCTTACTCAAACTTTGCAGGTAGATTTAGCAGGTTTCCCTAAATCCAGGTCTGCCTTTTCAGATTCCTCTTTCTTTTCAAGAGCTGTACACACATACTTCTGATCGAAGTTGGGGAGCTTCCTCCAACAACCTGAAAGTTCAGGGTCTTTGGTCCCATCAACATATACCAGACCATATCAATGTCAAAGAGATGAGTAGAAGGTTTAGGTTCTTTACTTGAATGTTTGTATAGGTATTTTTATACCCCAAGCAGACTTCAAATAATTTTTACTTGTATAAATAGCAAATGTTAGAGGTGTGATGGAGAAGAAAGCGGTAACTGGGAACATATGTTTTAGGAGTGTAATGAGTTGGCAGATTTAAAAAATTCCATACCGGGTATTCTATCAGAAATATTTGGGTGAGCAGATTGTTAAGTAGGGAAACAAATCTTTTGAGCGGGGATACAGGATCTGAATTGCTTAGATACAGTAAGGCCCTATTAAGTTTAATTCTGTTGGCTGTCAAAAAAAAACAATACTAGAAAATGGAAGTCAGATTATACACCAATTGTATTTGAGGTATTGAATATTATAAAGAGATAAGAGAACTGGAAGACAGGTCTTTAGGACGGGGAAGGAGCAAATTACATAGAAGTAGATGAAAACTGAGGGAACAATACATGGATAATATATTCAGGAGGAGGAGTGAGGTTTAAGCGAAGGCAGGAATTTAGCAATTTCTTTGTAATGTTGGACTGATGATAGCAAAGAAATTATATGTGATGTATATTGGTTTTAAATGGAGAAATGTTAAAATGGTTTGTTTTCTTTTCTGTTAATGTATATTTACCTGTGTCTTGAGTGATAATTTAGTAAAGGTGTTTGAATAACACTCTGTTGTGCAAATTGTTAAAACAACAAAAAAAAAAGAAAAAGATAAGAGTTCTAATAGCTCTTCAGGCCTCTCTCTGGGTTCCAGGTCCTCCAAAGGTTTTTTTTTACAGGTAATACCAGAGTCATGTGGTAGATCATCAAACAAGGGGGCACAAAGTCTTCTTTGCAGTCTGGCTGTTTAGGTTTGGGATTTTGCAACCTACAGTCACATGATTCTTCAGGTGGTATACATCCCTTCAGAGCACAATGCAGTGGCAGATTGTCTAAGCCGGTCCAGGGCACATCCTTATGAATGGATGCTTCACAGAGAGGGGTTTCTGGACATTGCCCTTCAGTGGAGTACTCCTCAAGTAGATCTTTTTGCCTTCCCTCTGAATAGACAACTTCTCAGTTCTATTCCAGACTTCCAAGTCCACTGGCTTGGAAAGTAGACACCATGCCTTTTTCGTGGAAGGGAATGTTCCTGTATGCCAATCCCCTTCTTCTTGTACTTCCCATGGTCTTGCACAAAATCATGTGAGAGAGACCCAAAATCTTGATGGTGACTCCTTTTTGGCCCAGCCAGCATCGGTTCCCCATTAACTTTCACCTGGTCAGAGGCAATCATCTCAAGTTACCTCACAGGATGGATCATCTCAGACAAGTCTTTGGAGTTTGTCATTCACCTTCACTTGTCCGCACTTCAGCTGACACTTTGGGTGAGAGTCCTTTCAGACACCAATTTTCTGAGGACATGCTTCAGGTTTTACAGGAGGCCAGAAAACCCAGTGCTAAAAAATCCTGTGGGTAAATGGAAGAGATTTTCTGTTTGGTGTCTCAAGCATGGCCAGAACCCTTTCTGTGGTGGTCCCTATGGTCCTGTTTTATTTGCATGAATTGCTCAGTAGTAATTTGGGAACTTCTTTTAACGCTCATTTGTCAGCCATTTGTTTGCCTGCCGTTGAGTCCAACTTTGGCTTCTAGTTTTGAAATCAAACAATTCCTAAAAGACATCCTTTATATCAAACCCCAAAGAAAGCCTATTTCTCCTCCTTGGGACCTTAATTTTGTTCTTGAGACATTGACTCTGTCTCCTTTAGAGCCTGCCTTTTCTTCCCTGCATCATTGTACTTGAAAGATTGTGTTGTTGGTGGCATTTTCTTCTGCCAAGAGAGTTTCTGAACTCCAGGCTTTCATGCTGGTTCCTCTTTTTACAAAGACAGGATGTCTCTTCATACTAATTTTTCTTTTATGCCCAGGGTAGTTAATGATTTCTCATTGAGTCAGTGTTCCCTCTTTTTTTCTTCACCACATTATGCTATTGAGAAGGTACTACATACCTTGGATTTTCGTAGCTCAGACATTACTTGGATAAGACAAAATGCAACAGAAAACCTGAGCAACTTTTTATTTCTTTTCATGCCAAGAAATTGGGTTTGGCAGGGATTAAAGCAAACCATTTCCTTCTGGATCTCCAAGACCATTTCCTTTTGTTATGCTTTTTATGGCAATCAGCTTTCTTCTTTGGTTTGTGCTTATTCTACCTGGGCAGTAGCCTCTTCTGGTGCTTTTTTTCAAAGGTCTGGATAAGAGATCCATCTTGGAAGCTGCTACGTTGGTCTTCTGTCTATACTTGAACATTATAAGTTGGATGTCATGGCCAGGCTGTGTGTGTGAAAATAAATATATATAAAAGCATTTTTTTTAACTCTTTAGATTGCTGTATTTGTTAGTTTTAGTAGTAATAGTATCATAGCAGTTGTAGTTGGTACATTTTGCTAGTTTGTATTTAGGACTAGTTGTTTTGGTTAGTATTTACCGTGGAGAAAGCTTTTGATTCAAAAAGTGTGTTGCATGTAGGCACAAGTAGCACACTTCGATATAGAGTGTCAGGCCTGCACCTCCTTAGATGCTAGAGCTCTGGCAGTTAGGAGGCTAACTTAGCCATAAAATGACTTCTCCAGCTCTGTCAGATACTTCTGCTCCTCCCTCCTCTAGTAAAAAGCAAGATAGGTGGGAGACGGATATTAAACAAGTCTACCAGATTCAAAACTAGGGATAGGGAAGAGCACCAATGCTCTTCTTATTCCACTGAAGGCCAGCCAAATCTGAACGTTCACTGATTTTTGGCTCCTGCTCCTTTGGCACCACTGTGGCTCCAACCCCCATTATTGCGGTCCTAAATTCAGAGGCCTCCAGTTTTCCCATCCTTACTATTCCCATCCCCTTCCTTCTCCCTGATCTTTATGCTTCTTTGAGAAAGGTTTCCCTCCCCCTTTTGCCCCATTACCTCTCCTGAATTTTTATCCAGGACCCTGTCCTCCTTCCACCTGGTTCCAAGCTTCACTTTTGGGGATCTGAACCTTGGATCCAACTGCCAGGAAAGTATCAAAGCCACCTTCCTTGGCTTCCAAGTCCAGTAGGTCAGATGGAAGCCTTAAGTCATCTGATTTGGATCTGCTGATGTGTTCCTTTTTTCAGGCCCAGATGGAACTAGGGATCATCAATTCTCCTCCACGGTCCTGAGGGACGAGTCTGTAACTCCTACAGTTCCAAATTTGGGGTTCCTCCCTTGGTTCCTTTTGCTGTGGGGATCTTTGGTCCAGTGGGCCAACTGACACCCCCATATGTGCTGAAAGCTTGGCCACATCCACTAGAACTGCCCTTGTGTTCTCAACTCTGGCCATATCCAAGCCAAGTGCATCTCAGAGCCAAAGGATCAGGGCTGGTGCTCCAGGGTTGACTTTCTGGGTTTTGAGCCATTCCTTTCCCTGGCTGCTTTGGCCCTCGATAGCTCAGCACCGAGCTCAAAGTCTGAGCCAGCCGAGTCTGCGCCAGTCACCAAGTGATTACTCAGATCCTCTGATCCAGTGGGTTCCCTGTCCAGTTATCAGGCTTCAGTCTTGGCTTTTGATGATTGAGAGGGTTCCCTCCCTTTCGGAGACAGGAGCCTCTGCAGGTGCTTCAGATCCATCTAAACCTTTCCCCATTCTGTATCATTGGCTAGGCATCAGCTGGTTCTGGGACAAGCTTGCAGTGTTAGGTCTCGAGTCCACCCTGCATTAACTCACTCTCTCCAGTACAGCTCTCTTGAGAGTGTACTTTTAACTACCAGTGGGTGTGGCTTGAGCCTTTAAAAAAATGAAGTTCTCACCTTACAATTCAAACAAATATTCATATATCTGGAACCATAAATGTTAGTAGAAAACTGTAAATGCCAAACTATTCAGGATAAATTAATCTTTGTATTAGCGACATTCATTCAGTTGGCTTTAAAATGGATTTTATGAGCCAAAATTAAGGCAGTGAATATTAATTTTGTAATGCTGAGTAAACTGCTTATGATATTTCAGTCACCATTCAAGCAAGACACATACTGCCAGCAGAAGTTTAGAGCTGTGAGCTTTTAGATGAGGCTATGCTGTTCTTTGTTACCTGAATGAGATATGTAGAGTAATATGAAAATTATTACAATACAAATAAACAGTATAGAAATAATATACAATATCTCTTTAGCTGCATTAGGCAGAGGTCAAATATCAGTACAGTTGTGTTTTCCATCATGCATGCTTTAAGATGAAATCTTCTGATACCTTGTATGTAGTATGTTTTTGGAATTATTAATGCAAATGTGAACAAGCAATATTTGATGCCTAGAGACATCAGTAAGAGAACTGCAGAAATGCCTGAAGGCAGACTTGGCTGTAATGAAAGCCTCCCGCCTCTTGTGTGTTTCCTCCTGCCCCCCTCCCCTATGACCATCACAGGAAGAGTAAGTGCAAGATGAGGCAGTTGGCTTCCACTGAGGAGAATCCCTCTCCAAGATACTGACATTGATGAAGGGCAAAGCTGCTACAACCCCCCCCCACAAAAATGTCTTTTTTGTCAGTTTGCTCGAACTATTGAAGCCGTGTTGGGGGTTGGACCACCAAAGCCCTTCCCTGGGGGAGTCGTTTTTTTCTTGATTTCGATGTGGACCCGTTCACATCTTGGGTGGTCCTTCCTCTGGATGCTATTGTGGATCTGGTATCTGTGAGGGACTGGAGAGTACCCAACATGATGTAACCTATGCCCAGGAAACCTGGCAAAGTTTCAGTCTCCCCCTCAAAGATAAACCTCACCACAGCAAGAGTCCAGCTGTGGATGCCATTGTGGTTGTAGCGGCCACTAAGAAGGACATCTCAGAAGAGAGTTCCTCAGTCCATTCACCTTCAGAGAGTCTCTAGCTTTGGATTGTTTTTGAAAGCACAGTTTATGATTCAGCAACATTCGCTTGTGTGCTGAATTACCTAGCTTCTTTGACATGAATTTAGTGAGACCTTATATCAGAAGTGTCAAAATTTCTGAAGATTCAGCAGCCACTGGACTTTCAGAAGACCTTGGAGGCTCAGTTGTTGATGATGCAGTCTGTTTTTAAAAGTTTCCATGAGGCTTTTGTCCAGTGTGGATGATGGAACATCTCAGTGGAAGGCAACAGTATCACTATGTGCCATCATGCCAGGGTGTGCGTATACAACTTAGACTGTTTCAGGGCATCCTTTGTCAATCCTCTAGTTTGATTCCTTAATTTTAGTCCAAAGGTAAAAAGAAAAAAAATGCTGACTAGAAGTGAGCAGGATGGAGATATGTGGTCTGACATTAGGGTTTGCTCCTCTACCCCTCAGAGGCCTTTTTCAAGGAACTAGAAGGGTATGAAGAACCACTTTTTTTTTTGTAAGTTGCAGCAACCTTTTCAGGAGGGGACAATTATAATGAACACCACCCATGGGACAGGGGTGCTCCACAGAACCAGGGCTTCTGCAGGGCTTTCTCTGGGAAGTCCTTCCAGCTCTTATCAGAACCAGGGCTTCTGCAGGGCTTTCTCTGGGAAGTCCTTCCAGCTCTTATCAGAACCAGGGCTTCTGCAGGGCTTTCTCTGGGAAGTCCTTCCAGCTCTCCTCAAGGGTTGTCCTGCTGCCACACACTGGACACAGTCGGGACATCTGTCTATCCACCCAAAAACTTGGGAGGCCATCATGTCAGATGGGTGGGCATTGAGAGTCAGTTCCAGAGGTTTTACAAATTTACTCCAAAGGACTCCCAAAAATCGCTTCCCAACATGCCCACCCCATCAGCAAAGAGAAGCAGCAATGGAAATCCAAAAACTGCTTTTAGCCAAGTCATCCAAGAGTTCCCACCAGACTAATTATCTAGAGTTTGTTCAGTATTGTTCTATATATTTTTTTTTAGTAAAAAAAAAAAAAAAAAACCTCAGGCCCATTTTGTATATCTTTAAGTTGAACCAATTTGGTAAGCAGGCCAAGTTCCAGATGGTCAGTTTGCAGTCTATTCTGCCTTTCCCGAAGGACAACTGGATGTGGTCAGTTTTTTTCAAGGATGCCTACCGTCACATAAACATAGTGAGGCATTCCAGGAGGTTCCTGTGCTTTTGGCTGGGAACCAGTCATCATTGGTTTTCAGCACTGCCCTTTGGTCTCACCACAGCTCACTGGTGTCCACCAGACAAATGGCAGCAATAGCAGCCTTGCTCAGGCTGCAGGGGTTCCAGGTCTTCCCTTGTCTGGATGACTGGCCCCTGATGGGTTCCACGAAGGCATCCCTGATCAAAGCCCGAGATAGATTTTCTTTTTCTCCAGGTGTGTATGTCCTTGGGCATAACAATGAACTATGAAAAGTTTCTTCCTGGAACCAGTTCAGGTGCTGGAATTTATTAGTTGCCATTTGGAAACAGTCAGTCAGAAATTCAGACTACCTTCCTCAAAACAAAATCTCTTCATTTGCATGCTTCTCATTCTTCAGGTTGACCCCCTCCCACTTTGTTTTAGGTTCTCTGCCTCCTTGGACATATGGCTGCTTCTAATTTGTCTATTTCCTTTGGCAAGATTTCACATGTGGGTAATCCCGTGGGCTCTGGCAGTTCATTGGTCCCATCTGACACATCCAATGAATTTTCCAGTTTCTCTAACAAATGTCTGTTGTCACCATGTTTGATGGTGGCTGGGGTTTCTCTGTTCACAGCAGGTCAACCTTTTTCTCTTCCCCATCCTCTGGTGACGGTGAGTATGGATGTCTCCCTTCTAAGTTGTGGGGGCATTTTGAGGGGAAGACTGTCTAGAAGCATCTAGACTCAGTCTGAGGCTAGTCTTCACATCAGTATCTTGGAGATGATTGCAGTCCTCGTTGAGTTACAGGCCTTTTAGGACCTTCTCCTTAAGGGTGCGATTGCCATTGTCAGTGGTGTGGCATTTGAACAAGCAAGGAGGAATTTGATCCTGTTCTCTTTTGATAAGCCACGAGAGTGTGGCAATGAGTGATGTCCTTTCAGTGGTTTCTGATTGCAGTGCACATCTAAGTTTGGTTCCCCTTCCTTTGGCCTTCCCTTTACCCACCCTGAGTTCTGGATACTATTCTGGGTCAGATTTCACATCCTTCGAGTCTGTCTCACCCTAAATTTTACTCCCTCAAGCTATCTGCATGGTTCCTCCAATTCCAGTGATGGCCAGAGATTCCAAGCTCTCTCAGAGATTTATTTATATACTTTCTTCTTCCCAGAAGCATTCCACTAGAAAGGTTTACACCAGAAAGTGGAAGAGGTTCTCCATTTAGGCCTCTTCCAAGGGTTTAGATCTTTTTTTCTGCATGCTTGAATGATGTCTTGGATTTTCTGACTGTTCTTTTTCAGTCTGGTTTTGGTTATTTTAGTACACTGCCGTTAAACTTTAGTTGGCCGTTATTTCTAACTTTAACATTGGTATGGGCAGTATGCCTGTGATGGCCCTTAAGCTTTCCAAGGCTTTTCTGAGAGATGCCTTTTACTACAGCTGCATGTTTGTGATCCCATGCCTCCTTGGGATCTTAATTTCCTGTTGCAAGTTCTCACCAGGCTTCCTTTTGAGCCAGCAGCCACAGTTGCTTTAAAACTGTTGTAAGATTCTCTGGTAGCAGTTACATGAGCAAGGAGTGTGTCTGAACTTCAGACACTATCCCCTGTTTCTTCTTTTTCTGATTTTCCACAAGGATAGATTACTATAAGGACCAACCCTTTCCTCCTGCCTAAGGTATTGAATCAGCGTATCATTTGTTTTCTTTCCAAATTTCTGTAGCATGGGAGAATATTTGATGTCCTCTATTCCTATGTTGCAGTATTCTTAATCTTTGGGATTCCCTGCCTGTGTAACCCGAATGTCCGGCCAGTATACAAAAGACTTTTTGCTACTACATGGTAAGTGAGGAGTTGCACATAGCAAGGCAGGCAGCGTAGGCCATAAAGGTGACATTGCCATGTACCATTCCTCAGCTTCTCTGCCACTAGTCTGAACAACTTCTGCCATTAGTCTGATCGCAGAGTGTTTTCAGATAAATGCCCCGTTGGGGAATTCTCTGTTCGTTTTTGGTGCAGCATATTTTTGAGGTTGATGCCATTTAGAAAAGGTAAGTGTAGTGGACGTCAGATTCCACACAAAGACAGCCATAATCAGTGTTTGTTTTGTCTAGGGTCTGAACACGTTTATAAGTTTTGCACAATTTGCTAGGTGTTCTTCCCCAAAACCCTGTGTAGTCAGTTGTTGGCCTTTAACATTTACCTCGAGAATCAACATTCGAAACAGTTAGCTTTTGGCATGGAGGGCACCATGGGTCTGTCCGGTGAGCCACTGAAGGAGGCCAAAAAATTCAGACCTGAATCTTCAGCTGCATCTGGATGAGGACGTTCCTCTTGAGGCCAGTGAAGGCCCGGAAGCCCATTCAATCTTTGGTTCCCAACCTGCAGTGGGTACCATTTCAGAAGCCATCAGGGTGGCTGCCACTAGCACATCAACAGAAGCAGTCCAGACGTCCATTTAGGGAGATAATATGGAATCTTTGCCCACTGTCTTGGATGTCCCAAGCAATGTTCCTCTACCTCCTCCAAATTCCCCATCTCTAGCAATTCCTTTGCCTGTCAGAGTTTAGTCTAACATCGGCTGTTCCTTCTCAACCAAAGGTGGCTTTTCCTGGTAAAAAGAAACTGAAACATGTTTCTCCTCCCCATGATCCTTTTCCTGATTGGCAGGTCTTCTCAGAGTGAATTTGGAATGCCTTCATGGCTTTAAACCCATCCTCAGGCCTTCCACCCATCTCTGTCTCTTCTCCCACTCCCAGGAGATCAGTGGAGAAACAGCAGGCCTCTGGTGAGAAAGAAGAGTCCTCTTCTTCATCTGATGAGTCCTTGTTCTACACTTCTCAAATTGAGTCTCCCTGGGTTATGCTTCCCCTGAATTACATTCCAGCAGTGGGGATTCTCCAGAGGAAGATTTGTCCTTTGAAGAAACTGTTTCCAGGATGAGAGATCACTTCAAATGGGAAAGTAGTCAAGTATATGAAGTTAAAAAGAGATACTACAGCCTGTTGCAGATTGATTATCCCTCTCCCTCAGCCATTTCTCCTGTTCTCCCTGCCTTTCTCGATGCCTTCCTGTCAGTGTCTAAGACTCCAGATTCTCAACCTCCATCCTGTAAAAGGCCTGACAGATTCTATAAGGTCTGTGAGGACACTAACTTCCTTTTCAGATGTCCTCCTGCAGTTTTGTCTGCCTGCAGACAAACCGTCCAAATTGCTTTCCTATACCAGTCTGTTCCCTTCAGACCAGGATAGTAAAATGATGGAAAGGTTAGGGAAGAAAGTGTATACCTCCTCTACCCTGGCTTTCAGGGCTATTATTAACTACCAGACCCATATGTCTAAGTATGTCCTGGCCTTCATTTCCCAAGCTTCTAAGCTGGTATCAGACATTCTTGATGCTCCAGCCAAGGCACAGCTGGCCTCTCTACTGTCCACCTCAGCCCAGGTGCTTAGACACTCTATTAAATGCAGTTATGATTCAGCTGAGGTATCAGCAAGGTCAGCAGCTTCAAGTTCTGTAATTGGGAGGTACTCATGGCTGCGACTGCAGACTTTGCCTGAAGATATTAAGGCTAAAGTTATGGATGCATCTCTGAACAGTGAAGCCTTATTGAGTGCTAAAGCTGCAGCCCTGTTCAACTCCCTGCATGACAAAGAGAGCTTCCAGACCCCAACAAACCCCTGCCCAAAACCCCACCTTTCAAGACAGGCCAGGTAGTCTGACAACCTGGCAAACCTCTCACACATTTCCCTTTCCCAGCACCTATTGCTTCCTCTTCCCTTTTGGACAAGTATCTCCACTGACCAGTGGGTCCTTTCTATTATACAAAATGGCTATTACAGGTTATGGAAATCTGTCCCCTCCCTTCATGGACAATTGCACAACCCTCTTGGGATCAGATTCATCTGTTTCTACAAGTCTTACAGCACTTGGTAAATCAAGAAACTATTCAAGAAGTTCCACCTTGGCAAAAAGGAAGAGGGTTTTATTCAAGAATGTTCCTAGTTCCCAGAAAAGAGGGTCCTTGGAGACCAATTATAGACCTCTCACACTTAAAACCTTTTCCTTCAACGTGCCATTTTTCTTATGCATTCTCTGCAAACTCTTACCTCTCCTGCTCCCCAGACCTTTCTAGTCGCTCTGAACATCAAGAATGCATACTTGCATGTCCCATTTATCCACGATACAGGAAGTTTTTACACTTTTTTGTTGCTTCCTCTCATTTTCAGTTCTGTGCTTTGCCCTTTGGACTGTATTTGGCACCAGGGGTATTCATAAAACGCTTAGCTCCTGTCATTGCCTTCTGCAGGCTGCAAGGAATACTGATCTACCCATACCTGGACAACCTGCTAATTCAAGCAGCCCACCCAGACACTCTAAAAGAAAACCTGTTTCCCTGCTTCAAGGCCTGGGGTTCACCATAAACTCCAGTAAGTCCTCCTTCAATTCTTCCTAGGATCAGATGTTCCTAGGATGCAGACTAAGAACAGATTAGATGGTTTTCATACCTCCTCTAAAGGTGGGAACTCTACTGAACTACTTCCACAGCCAGGTTAAGAATACTACAACATAGGAATAGAAGGACATAGAATAGTTGTATAAAATCTTACCATAACCATAGATGTCCTTCTCTTCCATGTTGCAGTATTCAGTTCCTCCCTCCTTACCCCCTTGGTGCTTGCTGTTTGCTGGATGATGTGATGTAACTCATATCCTTCGACTGGTGTTCTGACTGGGGAATTCATTTCTGAGGAATGGTATGTGCCGACGTCACCTTTATGGTCGACATTGCTTGCCTTGCAATGTGCAATGTCACACGTACCATGCAGTAGCAAAAGTCTTTTATGTACTGACTGGACATTCAAGTCACCTAGGCGGGGAATCCCAAAGGTTAAGAATACTGCAACATGGAAGAGAAGGATATCTATGATTATGGTAAGATTTTATACAACTATTCTTTCCATTGTTTGGATGTTCATTGACAGCTGAGATCCTGTTTGGACACAGAACCTTAAATTTCAGAAAATCTAGCCAGTTTTGTGTTTCCCTTTCCAAAAAGACCAAGGCCATTTGCCACAAGCTTCATCACATACTATACTTACACAAGACAGGAAGTGAGTGATGCACCCCAACTTGAAACAACTTTAACTGTATGGATGATGGAGTTTTAATACCTTTTAGGCACTTATTTTCTGATGATGTGTTGCAGGTATTGAGAGGCAAGAAAACCTACTACTAGGAAATCTTATTAGCAAATGGAAACTATTTTCTAGTTGTTGCCAAGACAAGAATCAGGACACTTTGAAAGCTAGTATTTTTCTGGTTATACAGTATTTGAGTGATGATCTGACCTTTCTTATTCTTCTGTCCAGGTTCATTTGTCAACCATTTCTGCATGTCTACCCATGGATGAATGTTCCCCTTTCAATGCATTCCCATGTTAAAATGTTTTTGAAAGGGGCAACAATACCAAGCCTCCTAGAAAACAGGTGGCTGCTGCTTAGTATCTCTACTTTGCCATAGAAAGCATAACTCCTGCTCCATTTAAGCCAACTCATCAGGCTCATTTAAGCTCTTAACATGGAAAACAGTTTTGCTGATTGTTCTGACTTCTGCAAGGAGAGTATTGGAGTTGTAAGTTTTTTATAATGAGTCAGCCTTATCTGATTTCCCAGAAAGACTGACTTCCTTAAGAACTAGTCCTTTATAGCTAAAGTGATATCTGAGTTTACTTTGAGACAAGCTCTCCATCTCCCTTTCTTTTTTCCAGAATCTAAAAACAAGGTAGAGAGAATCCCCCATACTCTGGATATCCATAGACAAGTGAGACATCTTAACACAACTAAAACTTTCAGAAACTCTGAACAGATATCCATTTCTTGTGAAGGTAAGAATGAAGGGCATCATGTCTCAAAGTACACATTTTTGTCATACCTACCACAATAAAGCAAAATTCCAGGCAGGGTCAAGTTTCATTCTAATAGGACCTTGGTTTCATCTGTCACTTTTTGGAAAGGGTTGGATTCTAGTAGTATTCTAGAAGCAGCAGCTTGGTCCTTTGTACATATATTTATAAAACACTGCAAACTAGATTCTTTCTCCAGGTCTAGGGCAGGCGTTGCTAGGGCATTCTCCAGTGCTTGGGGACCCTAATCCTTCCTCCTCCCAGTCCTTTTCAGATGTCTTCCCAGACCTCAAAGATGACTGCACATTATTGATCTTAATTTCACATCTCCCAATGTGAAAAAATAAACTGAGTGATAAGGGACAGTACCTCTGCCAGTTTTAGTAAATTCAGTTATTGGCCAACAAGTACAATGCATAGATGCCAACAAAGAATAAACAGAGAAATCAGCAAGAAAAGGTGAAGACAAAACACTGACTGGAAAGAATCCTGCAACTGTTAAGCAAAAAGCAGTTCAAGTTCCAGCTTTGGCTCAAGACATGGCTTCCAGTAATCTGAGGAAAAAATAAATGTACTCAGAGCTTAGAAATATAAACAAAACATTGTAGGAGTATAGCAAATGAAATAACAAAAGGTTGGAAAAAAGGAAAGAAGCTTTAAACAGCTTTTCAGATAAACTAATAAAAGTGCAAAAATCAGGGGTCAAAGTGAAGAGGCTAGCTGAATATGAGACTGATCAAGAAGAGCTGTTTCAAAGAATGGTAGAATTAGAGGACAGAGCCTGCAGGAGGAAAACCTGAGAATCTGATGTCTTTTTCATCCGTTCCTCAACCGATGGGTCTCGAATATGACCTGAGATCCGGCTTCAGCCACTTCAGTAGACTTTGGCTCCATAGCTCATGCTTCTCCCCTTAACCGTAGTCATCTCCTTAGTCTGGATTACCCCAGATATTGTTTGCCACTTCAGCATTTTCACATGGTCACTTGTAGATCAAGTTTTATAGGATTCAAATTTGCCAGACGCCCCTATTTGAGCAGGACTGTCCTGAAATCAGCAGCCCCATCGCGAGTCCCGCACTTCCTGTTCAAATCCTGGTGAAATAGCCTCCGCTTTGTGACTGGCACATATACCGGCATACGGGCCAGTCATAAATTGCAAAGTGGAGCCACTTCTGTTCAATGCGAAACAGCGGGCTGTTACACATTAAACAGAAGAGGCTCTGCTGTGCGATTTTTGATTGGCTCGTATACCGGCATACGGGGCCAATCATAAATCGCAAAGCAGAGCCACTTTAGTTTAATGTGGAACAGCAGGCAGATCCGCATGAAACACCTTTAGATCTTTTTTTTTTTCCTGGTCGTCACTTAGTGTGAAGGACCTTTTTTGGTCACTACCTGGCCATTTAGAAATATGGCAACCCTAATAGGATTAGATAAGTCATTGTTTTCCTTTTTCCCTTTAGTGGGCAACCTTTTTCTTGTAGTTATTTGCTTTCTTTCCTTTTTTTTGTAGGTAGATATATATATATATATATATATATATATATATATATATATATATATAAGGTATATAGTACAATTTTTTGATCTAGGTCTTGTCCTGCTTCTTGCCTTTGTTCTTGCATCTGATACTTCAGTGTTCATAGGTTGATACTAGGCTATCTGCCCTAGGGCATTTACAAGCCTAGCCAGAGTGTGTTTGGCTTTCGCCACCCTTTTAGATTTGTAGACTGTGCCTATGAATAGTAGGTCACAGAATATTGTCCCTTTACGGTTAATTTATTGTGCCTCTGTCTAGCAGGGACCCAGAAGTGATCCCAGGGGTATACTTACGGTCTCCCATCCACTCGTCAAGATTTCTCTTCAAGAGGGTCAGTGAGGGGCTCTGCCTAACCTGGACTAGGATTTTGTTCCAGAGTGATGGGAGTCTCTGGGATATGAATCTGTCCCTCCAGCATGTCCTATTTATTTCTGTGCTCAGGTTTAAGTCTCTAGAACGTGTAGCTCTAAGGGATTTGGATTTCTTGAGATGGAGCATGTCCATTAATTCTGGGTTGGACATGGCGTTATAAGTCAGGCACAGGTCACCCCTGAGTAGGCGGTAAGCAGCTGAGTAGAGCCGGAGTTTCTTTAGCCTGATTGCATAGGGCATCTGTTTGAGTCCCTTTATCCTCTTGGTGAGGTACTTTTGGGGTCTTTCCAGTTGCTGCAGGTGTTGGGTAAGGTACATCCCAAATGGGGCATTGTATTCAATTATGGGCCTGATGAGTGATGAATAGAGTGGTACAATGACCTCACTTGATCTAGATGTGAAACCTTTCGTGATGAGGTGGGCTATATAGAAAGTCTTTCTGACCACTTTGGCAATGTGGTTGTCAAAGGAGAGATTACTATCTACTTGGGCCCCCAAGTCCCTAATTACTTCCAACGTACTTAGTGTGTTACCTCCTATGTGGTAGTCTGTGGGTACTTTGTTTTTCCCAAAGGGGATGACAATGCATTTTTTTTTGCATTTAGCTTAAGGTCATGACTCTGGCACGGCACCAGTTATCTGTCTCTGTGAGACCCTTTTGGAGAATGCTTGTGTCAGCCGGAGAGTCTATTATGGCACCTAGTTTGCAGTCATCTGTGAACTTCATCAGCCATAGTATTCCTGTGTTTGCCTGTATCTCAGAGAAGTAAATACCGAACAAGAGAGGTCACAGGACTGAGCCTTGTGGAATTCCACTTGTAACTGGTTTAGAGTCTGACAAGGCTCCTGCAATTTTGACTGCATGGGTTCTATCCCTAAGCCAGTTTGCAACCCATCTTGTGACATAGGGGTTGATATTTAAGCTGGTGAGCTTATTTATGATACCAGAGTGGGATATTGTGTCGAAGGCCTTTGCGAGGTCCAGGTAGGCTGTGTGGACCACTTTCCCTTCGTCCATGGCCCTGGTAATTTTCAAAGAAGTCAACCAGGTTCAAGAGTCAAGACCTGCCCTTAACAAAGCCGAACTGGGTAGGATCCAGTGTCTGAAGGTTACCGATATCATTGTTTGAGTTCCATGATGATACGCTCCATAGCTTTGCAGACCAGGCTAGTCAGGCTTATAGGGCGATAGTTACCAGGGTCCGTTGTGGCACCTCCCTTGTGGAGCGGGACCACCGTTGCTGTACACCATTCCTTGGATACATATCTTGTGGTAAGGCTGAGGTTGAACAGGGACTTTAGATGAGGGTTTAGCTCATCTTGTAGCTCGTGTAGGACCCATCCCGGGACACCGTCTGGTCCCATTGATGCTGTGTTTTTTGCTTTGGAGAGGGCAGCTCTCACCTGATCATCTGTGATGTCTGGGAGGTTACACTCTGTTGGGATGGAGATTTGCTCTTTTGGGGGGGGGGGGGATTTGCACTGAATCTGTCTGCCAGGATGTTGGCAATGTCTGTTGGTTCAGTGTATTTTTTGTCGTTTTGCACTAACTCTGAGCATATCTGGGAGTTGCCTCCCAGGTTCCTGACATAACTAAAGAATGCCTTGTGGTTGTCCTTAGTATCTTGTGCAATTTTTCTTTCGAAGCTGGCCTTAGATGATTTTATGAGGGATCGTAGCTTCTTGCTGGTACTGATCAGAGTTGCCTTCCCTTTTTGGGATCTTGCTCTATCATGTAGTAGCTTCCTCCTTTTGTTGTACAGCTTATTTATGGCCGGGGTCGACCAGACAGGTCTCCTGCCCTTGGAGGAGTGAGTCTTGGTTTTATTTGGGATGGGACCCGAAGCCAAAGTTAGGAACACAAATTTTAATGAACCACGATACACCAATAAATCCAAGCGCTTTCACCCAGCTCCTGTCAGGCTTTTTCAAGGAATGAGTAAAAACCATAGTGTCATTTCTCATTTATATAACAAGTTAATTAATCACCTGACTAATAAATTGAATTCAATTAAATAAAATTCAAATGTTTAAATTAAAACCATGAAACTGTCAAAATGCAATGTATGCATGGGTAAACATTAATACATCAGCAATTTCAAGTACTATAACAAAACATAAGTTAAAATCAATACTATAATATCAGATAATAATGTGATATAATAAATATGTAAACACTCTTGTTAGGTCAAGCACATTTAATCCCCCGGTCCATCCTGTGTTAAATGTATTTTCAGAATTGGTAGAAAAAGAGATAAGGGAAATGCAGGGTAAGACATAAGGCTGGTTTTAATAACTTAATGCAAGCAGAACTAGAGCTGATTGACTTGTTGAAAAAAGAAGGCTGCAGGATTATGAAACCGGATAAGGGAGGGGGGGGTTGTATTAATGTATGAAGTTGATTATGAAGCTTATTTACATGAAATGTTGCAAGATGCTGAGCAGTATGAAATTGTATCAAAAAACGAAATTAATATTGCATATTCTAAGATTAGCCATCAGCTGTTTGACCATTTATTGCAAGGGGTAATTAATGAGAATCTTTACAATTTTCTTTTAGTAGACAAGCCTAAGGTTCCGGTTATCTTCGGAATTCCGAAGACGCATAAGGGATTAGATCCCCTCAAATTTAGACTGATTGTGGCTGGTGCGGGGGGCATCACGGAACCTTTAGCTAAATTTATTGATGATAAACTTAAAAAATATGTATCTACTATTGAACACATCTGTAAGGATTCTTGGGATTGTTTGAGAAGTATAGATCAAGCTTGCTTTACTACGCATATGCTTATGGTAACCATAGATGTAGTAGAATTATTTCCCAGCATCCGACATTGTATAGGACTGGAATGGTTAAGAGATATTTTGGTTACTCAGTCAGGTCTTGACAGTAGAACAATCAATTTAGTGACAGAATTTATGGAGATAATATTGGAGAACAACTTTATTCTTTTTAATGGTGAATTTTTCAGACAAAGGGTGTTGCTATGGGGAGTCCCTGTGCAACAATGTATGCCAACCTTGTGCTCTACTACTGGGAACAAAAGTTTGTGTTGCGGACTCCCTGGAATAGGTTCATTAGATTTTATAGAAGGTTTTTAGATGATATATGTATTTTATGGGAAGGTACAGAAGATGATTGTAATGGATTTATGGAATATATTAACTCTAGCACAGATTTTTTGAAATTTACCTACTCCATTGATTTAAATGAATTGAATTATTTGGACGTCACGCTCTCAAAGGATTACACTAATTCCAGATTCCATTCAAGAATATATAGGAAGCCCACGTTCTCCAATTCTTTTTTACATTTCAGTAGTGGGCACCCTTTTTATCAAAAAAAGGCTATTATTAAAGGGCAGCTCATTAGAGCTTCAAGAATATGTAGCTCACTGGAAAGTTTTAGCCTTGAAGTTGAGACTATCAAAACATTATTTTTAGAGAAAGACTATCCTGAACCTTTGATTGATGCCATTATCCAGGAAATTTTTAAAAACAGGGAGCCCAAATATGCAGCATTATTGGGATTAGGTAAATTACAAGAGAAAAGTGAACTTAAGAAAGGCATTGAGAATGGAAATAAATTTTTGCACACTTTTTCAAGTAATTCACACAAGGTGGAATCTATTATTCTTAAATACTGGCCCATTTTGGGGGTCAATGAGGAAATGAAACATTTATTTCCGAAGCAGCCACATTTTATTAGAAAGAGGGGTATTAATTTAAAGGAGCTTTTTGAAAAAAAGGGGAAATGTAATATTAGCAATAAAATGAAGTGGGGTACACATAAATGTGGTAGTTACAATCAATGTTTTGCCATGTTAAATCACACTACCTTCCATTTACCACATAGAAATTTTACAGTGAGAACTAATAAACACTACAATTGTGGAACCAAGGGGGTGGTATACTTAGGAGTTTGCACCTATTGTTTAAGTTTTTATGTTGGTAAAATGGAGAGATCTTTAAGGAAAAGGGTGTATTTAAACACTCTCAAAAATGTGAGAAAATTAACTTAAAGTTTATGGTGCTAGAACAAATCACCCCAGAGGTAAGAGGGGGAAGCTGGGAGACTTGTTTAGAGTTTCGTGAACTTTTTTGGCAGTTGAGATTAGATGCCACTAGCTCTCCTGGGTTTAAATGATAGTATTAACATAGGATGTGTTTTGAAGCTCAGGAAAGCAAAGCTTTGAATGAGTATTATGGTGTTTACATATTTATTATATCACATTATTATCTGATATTATAGTATTGATTTTAACTTATGTTTTGTTATAGTACTTGAAATTGCTGATGTATTAATGTTTACCCATGCATACATTGCATTTTGACAGTTTCATGATTTTAATTTAAACATTTGAATTTTATTTAATTGAATTCAATTTATTAGTCAGGTGATTAACTTGTTATATAAATGAGAAATGACACTATGGTTTTTACTCATTCCTTGAAAAAGCCTGGCAGGAGCTGGGTGAAAGCGCTTGGATTTATTGGTGTATCGTGGTTCATTAAAATTTGTGTTCCTAACTTTGGCTTCGGGTCCTGTGCCTTTGGATATAACTTGGACTTGCTATGTGAGCTGTTTGGTTTTGTTTAAATTATTTTCTTTATTTGGGATGGCACGACCCATGCATTCCTGCAGGTGTACATAGAATGCATTTGCGAAGGATTCTGCAGTTTGAGCCGTGTTTTAGGTTCATAGGTTCTTAGGTTCATACTAGGCTATCTGCCCTAGGGCATTTATAAGCCTAGCCAGAGTGTGTTTGGCTTTCGCCACCCATTTTAAATTAATTTTGCTATGCCCTTTTTCGAGGTTAGTATACTGTGCCTCTGTCTAACAGTGGCACAGAAGTGATACCCGGGGTAAACCTACAATCCCCCATCCACTCATCAAGATTCCTCTTGAAGAGAGTCAATGAGGGACTCCGCCTAACCTGGACTGGGATTTTATTCCAGAGTGAAGGGAGCCTTGGGTTATGAATCTGTCCCTCCAGCATATCCTATTTATTTCAGTGCTGAGGTTCAAGTCTCTCGAGTGTGTAGCTCGATGGGATTTGGATTTTTTGAGGTGCAGCATGTCCATTAATTCCGGGTTGGACATGGTTTTGTACGTCAGGCACAGATCGCCTCTGAGCAGGCGGTAAGCCACTGAGTAGAGCTGGAGTTTCTTTAACCGGGCAGCATATGGCATCTGTTTGAGCCCTTTGATCCTCTTGGTGAGGTACATTTGGGGTCTTTCCAGTTGCTGCAGGTGTCTGGTAAGGTACATCCCAAAAGGGGCATTGTACTCAATTATGGGCATGATGAGGGATGAGTAAAGAGGCACAATGACCTCCCCTGATCTAGATGTGAATCCCTTCATGATTAGGTGGGCTATATAAAATGTTTTTCTAACCACTTTGGCCACGTGGTTGTCAAATGAGAGGTTGCTATCAACTTGGGTCCCCAGGTCCGTAATTACTTCCTCCGTACTTAATGGATTACCACCTATGTGGTAATTTGTGGGCACTTTGTTTTTGCCAAAGGGGATGGCTATACACATTTTGGCGTTTAGCTTGAGGCCATGGCACTGGCACCAGATGTCTGTTTCTATGAGGCCCTTTTGGAGGATGCTTGTGTCGGCTGGAGAGTCGATTATGGCGCCCAGTTTGCAGTCATCTGCGAACTTGGTTAGCCACAGTCCTTCCGTGTTGGCCTGTACCACCGAGAAATATATACCGAACAAGAGAGGTCCCAGGACTGAGCCTTGTGGGACGCCACTTGTAACTGGTTTGGAGTCTGACATGGCTCCAGCAATTCTAACCATGTGGGTTCTTGTCCTTGAGCCAGTTTGCAACCCATCTAGTGACATAGGGGTTTATATTTAAGCTGGTGAGCTTATCTATAATGCCTGAGTGGGGTATTGTATCGAAGGCTTTTTGCGAGGTCCAGGTAGGCTGTGTGGACCACCTTCCCTCGTCAATGGCCTTGGTGACTGTTTCAAAGAAATCAACCAGGTTTAAGAGGCAGGATCTGCCCTTAACAAAACCGAACTGGGTAGGATCCAGTGTCTGTAGGTCCCCAATATCTTTATTTATGAGGTCCATGATGATTCTTTCCATAGCTTTGCAGACCAAGCTAGTCAGGCTTATGGGGCGATAGTTTCCAGGATCCGTTGAGGCACCACCTTTGTGGAGAGGGACCACTGTTGCTGTACGCCACTCTTTGGGTACATATCCTGTGGTAAGGCTGAGATTGAACAGTAGTTTTATGTTTGGGTTTAGCTCTTCTTGGAGTTCATGTAGGACGCAGCCCGGGACACCGTCTGGTCCCATTGATGCTATGTTTTTTGCTTTGGAGAGGGTGGCTCTTACCTGAGCATCTGAGATGTCAGGGGGGCAGCACTCTGCTGGGATAGATATTTGCCCTTTTGGTGGGGAGGGGGGGGGGTTTGCACTGAACCTGTCAGTTAGGATGTTGGCAATGTCTGTGGGTTCGGTGTATTTTTTGTCATTTTGGACTAATTCCGAGCATATCTGGGAATTCCCACCCAGGTTCCTAACATAACTAAAGAAAGCCTTGTGATTATCCTTAGTGTCCTGTGCAATTTTTCTCTCGAAGCTGGCCTAGGATGATTTTAGGAGTGCCCGTAGTTTTTTGCCAACACTGATCAGAGATGCCTTCCCTTTTTGGGATTTTGCTCTATCATGTAGTAACTTCCTCCTTCTATTGTATAGTTTGTTTATGGCTGGGGTCCACCCGACAGGACGTCTGCCTTTGGAGGATTGGGTCTTGGTTTTATTTGGGATTGCATGATCCATGCATTCCTGAAGGTGTTCATAGAATGCGTTTATAAAGGATTCTGCTGTCTGGGCCATTTTTTCCACAGGCCCGGGGGCTTTGAAGGATTACACCTCGGTTTTGAGGAGTGTGAAATTTGCTGTAGAGAGGTTTTTCACTGTGGTTTTCTGGGCAGGGGGTGGGGTCGGGATGTGAATATCCAGTGAGATTAGTTTATGGTCTGATCTTAACAGTGAGGGATACACTTCTGGTCTGGAGCATAGAGTCCCCATGTTGGTGAGGATCAGGTCCGGTATGATGTCCTTCATGGATGCATCTGCAGTCATAACAACTGGGTTGTCCTGTCGTCAGGCAGCCCTTCAGTCGGCCGGATTCCAAAGTCCGGGTCCGGCTTCGGCTGATGTCGCACTTCACCCGACGTCATCTCTGTTGGTCTTTGGGTATAAAGGCATCAGCCGACGCCATTTTCCTCAGTCTTTCTTGCTGCGTGGCGCCCGAAGCAGAAGCTGTTCGCAAGTGCCGGTCGGTCGGATCCAGAGATTACTTCTACCGAATACTACTTCGAAGACCTCTAAAGCTAAGTACCCCGTTGGGGACTCTTTCTTGCCTCAGCCGATGTCAGAAAAAGTTAATAATTGTTTAACCTGTGGGAAACAAATACCTCATAAAGATTTCCACTCTTATTGTCTGCCTTGTTTAGGCCCAGCCCACGACGTAGCAGCCTGTTCGGCCTGTGCTTCTTTCAACCGACGAACGCTTAGGCGTCGGTCTGAGTTTGCAGAACAGTTTTTCGGTTCTGATTTTGCGTACATTATGCCGTCGGACCCTCCGACTACCCAATCTGCCAAAAAACGCAAAGATAAAGACCGACACTCGGTCCGCGGTTTCGGCCGAAACCATGGCTAAGCAAACGCGAGTGTCTCGGTTTCGCTGAAACCGAGAAAACTGATCAAAGTACAGCTGAATCTATCTCTACAACTGAGGCCCCTGCTACCACTCTTGAATCGGCCTCAGAAATTTTACCCACTACGGTGGTTGCCACTGACTTATCAGACACTATTCCCTTGGATGTTTCTACCCCAGCACGTGGTGCTGCTAGGCCTCCAGCAGCCATGTCCATTAAGGCCTTCGCCAGGGCTAAAGCAGCCAAGACTACTAAAACAGTGCCTGTTAAACCCCCTACAACCAGGCCCTCTTCTAGTTCTCAAATGCTTACTCTGGCAGAAGATTTAATTTCATTAATTAGAGGATCTCAATCTCACCCAGACAGGGCCTCTCAGCCCCCAGAGAAGAGACCTAGGGCAGAGCCCCCTGAGCCAGTGTCCTCTGATGATTCTGCCGATGAATCAGACATAACTGACCAGCCAGAGGCTCCTTTCTCCAATTTTGAAGACTCTGATGCTGAAGAATCCATTCCAGCTGCTTCCCCGCCAGAAGAATTCTCCTTTGGAGAAACCTTGCATGCCATGCGAGAGCAGTTCCAATGGCAGCAACAGGATTTTTCAGACTCCAGGAAAAGACTTAGGACTTTTCTGCACCTTCCACAGCACAGGCCCTTAGCTATACCTCCTGTTCTCTCTGTGGTGGATGATGCTTTCAATGATGTCTGCTCCGCACCAGATTCTTTACCTCCAGCCCCTGCCAAACCAGACAGGTTTTACAGGGTGCCAGACACTCATCACCACCTTTACAAGGCCCCACTTGCAGACCCCGAAACTATATCCCAGGGTCCCAAGGCAGTAGCCGCGACCATAGCTAAAAACCCTATTCCTTCTGAAAGGGAAGCAAGGTCATTAGACAGATGGGGCAAAAGGTTTACACTTCAGCTACTCTCTCAGCTAGAGCTTTAAACTGTCAGTTTCACATGATACAATACCAAGAGTTTATGCTTGATCAGTTAACCAAAAAGCTAACCACTGATGAATCTCTTGATAAGAAATATGTATTAGAAATGGTAAATAACATACAACAGGTTAGTAACCATTCCTTAAAATGTGGCTATGATGCACTGGAGGCTTCATTTAGATCAGCCATGACTGGCACAGTGATAAGAAGGCATGCATGGCTAAAGGAGCAAGCTTTACCCGACCATGTTAAAGCTAAGTTGCTAGATGCTCCTATGGATAAGACAAGTTTGTTTGGTACACCTGCCCAGCAGGTTATGAAGAAAATGGAAGAAAAGGCAAAATCTGTTCAAACGGTTAAAGATTTCTTGCAGGTTCAACCCCCAAGGTTTAGCAGGAACTGGCCTGCCAAGTAATTGGTCCTTTCCTGACTCCACAAGATCTCAAAGGGGCAGGAATAGACGTTCCAGAGGCAGAAACCAATCCAGAGGAGGTGCCTACAGAGGACGACAGTGGCAAGGCAACAACAGAGGCACAGACACAACCACTGCCACTACATCAACACAGCCACAGTGACTTAACCCTACATCCGCCTACCAGGGAACAAATAGCAGCACCTCTAGGCGGAAAGTTAACCTTATTTGCAAAGAACTGGCACTATATAACAAAAGACAAGTGGATTTTAAAAACCATAGATCAAGGTTACCGGTTCCACTTCCACACTTTACCAGTCAAAAGAGGAATGCCAAATCTACCTCCAAATCAAAAAACAGAGGCTCTACAACAGATAATGTAGTTAGCAAACATGAGAGCTGTGGAAAGAGTGCCAACAGCAGAGCAAGGAAAGGGGTTCTACTCCAGACTATTCCTAGTGCCAAGAAAGGAAAAAGTTGGAGACCAATTCTCGACCTGTCCACCCTAAATACATACATCATTGTCCCAAAATTCAAAATGCTGACCCTACAGCAACTTCTTCCCATGCTGGGCAAGGAGTGTTGGCTGGTAACTCTAGATCTCAAGGAGGCATACCTGCACGTCCCCATTCGACCAATCTGCAGAAGATACCTCAGATTTCTTGCAGGATCAGAGCACTATCAATTCTCAGCATTGCCCTTTGGCTTATCTACTGCGCCCAGAGTATTCACAAAATGCCTGGCATCAGTAATCGCCCATTGCAGACTACAGGGAATTCAAATTTACCCATACCTGGACGACTGCCTGCTACAAGGGGACAACAAAAGCAAGCTGACAACAGATTTACAAAGGGTCATTTACTTGCTACAAGCACTGGGATACACAGTCAATTTACAAAAGTCAAGGCTGATACCATCCCAAACAAGGACATTCTTGGGCGCGGAATTGGACACAGTAAAACAAATGGCATTCCTAACTGCAGAAAAACAAAAAGAACTTCCTCTTTACTTCTTGGCTCTAACAAAACTGAACAAGTTAACAGCGAGAAAAGTACTACAGGCCTTGGGCTTCATGGCATCATGCATAATCTTGGTCCCACTTGCCAGACTACATATGAGAAAACTACAGTGGTACCTAAAGAATTTATGGTCCCAACACAGGCACAGCCTAGAAACAGAAATCCCACTAATTCCATGCTTAAAACAGGAGTTCCTATGGTGGGCTCAGGCATGCCAGTCAAATCCAGGGCTACCCTTTCGCAGATGTCAAGCAAGCCAGACCATCACAACAGATGCTTCAGACCTAGGATGGGGGGCCCACATGCTGGACAAATGCGTGCAAGGATTGTGGACACAGGATCAACTTCACCTGCACATCAACCTAAAAGAAATGCTGGCAGTAAAACTGGCAATCCAAAAGTTCAGACCATTTCTCCAAGAGGGCCAGTTGATGATAAGGACAGACAACACCACAGTCATGTGGTACATCAACAAACAGGGAGGCACTCATTCATACCCCCTATGCAGAATGACTTTGGAGCTGTGGACCCTGACACTCAGCTACAACATCCAGTTACAGGCAATATTTGTACCGGGAAAAGAAAATAATCTAGCAGACATACTAAGCAGAACCACATCAGATGCCCACGAATGGAAGCTGCACCCGGACATTTTCAAGACCATCTCAAAGAAATGGGGAATGCCTCAGATAGATCTATTCGCATCACCTCTCAATCACCAGCTCAAAAAATTCTGCACAAGGACATTCCACCCACTAGCATGGAAGGTGGATTCGCTCTCCTTCAGCTGGAAAGGCCTAACAGCATATGCATTCCCACCTCTTCCCTTGATACACAAAGTACTACTAAAAATCAAGGAAGAACGTCCAAGGATAATCCTGATAGCTCCAAATTGGCCAAGACAACACTGGTACCCACTGCTGAGGAGCATGTCTCGGAACAATATGTGGCCAATACCCCTGATGCCTTTGATGTTAACTCAGAACAACTACAGCATCATACATCCAAACCTAAAAACGTTGCAACTGGCTGCATGGAACATCACATAGCAGCAGCTAATCCAGAACTTTCCCAAAGAGTTAAAGACATTATTCTTGAAGCACGCAGACCTTCAACAAGAAGGAACTATGCTGGAAAATGGAAACGGTTTGTCATTTGGAGTACTGAAAGAGGAAAAGAGGTGTCAAACATAGATATGCCTAACATTCTGGAGTATCTGGCCGAACTTCTTCATTCAGGCCTCTCCTACTCCTCCATCAAGATACATGCATCAGCTATTTCAGCAGAATACAGCTTTGATCCACCTGTTTTTTCTCACCCTTTGCTCAGGCAGTTCCTCAGAGGAATCAAGAATGTAAAACCTCCAAGGAAACCACCATTACCAGCTTGGGACTTAAACTTTGTACTAGAAAAATTGACACTGTCACCCTTTGAACCAGCAGCAACAGCAGACCTACAACACCTGTCATGGAAAACTGCTTTCCTACTGGCAATTACCTCAGCAAGGAGGGTTTCAGAACTACAGGCCTTAATGGCAGTGCAACCCTTCCTAATCTTCCACCAAGATAGAGTGTCCATGAGGACTAATCCTACATTATGCCTAAGGTGGTATCCAGAGTGTCTTTAAACCAGGCAATCCACCTACCTACCTTCTTCCCCAACCCACAAAACAGAGGGGAAAGAATACTACATACCTTGGATGTACATAGACAGCTACGCTACTACTTGGACAGAACAAAAAATAGCAGAAAGACTGACCAGCTTTTTGTAGCCTATGCAACAGGAAGGGAAGGAAAAGCTATTTCCAAACAGACAATCTCCAAATGGATAGGAAATTGCATACGATTCTGTTACTCCTTCCATGGAAAACCAATTCCACAGAACATAAGGCCTCATTCTACAAGGGCAACAGCCACTACCACAGCCTTCTTACGAGGAGTGGCAACCAAAGACATTATTGAGGTGGCTACTTGGACCTCCGTGCATACATTTGCCAAGCATTATAATTTGCCTCTATACTCCAAATCCCAAGCAGGGTTTGCCACTGCTGTACTGCAAGGGATCCTAAACACACCATAATCTAGTTTTATCCTCCTCCCCTAGTTGGCTATGGTATTCTACCCAGTTGTTATGACTGCAGATGCATCCATGAAGGACATAGTACAGTTTTGTACCTACCATAAATGTAGATGTCCGAACTGGATAGCATCTGCAGTCAGGATTACCCTCCCTCCTTCCCCTCTGTGGTACTCCTAGGGTGTTTACTCTCCTAATAGCTAGCTGGTGGGGGGGAGTCTTTTATGGTGTATTTGTTTGTATATATGTACATACATGCTTATTTTTGTGTTTACCTCTATCTTTTTGGAAACATTGGCATCTATCCAAATTTTAGCCTTCTAGAGGGCTTCTGGCATCTGGGGCAAGAAACACTGAGGAAAATGGCGTCGGCTGATGCCTTTATACTCGAAGACCAACAGAGATGACGTCGGGTGAAGTGCGACATCAGCCGAAGCCGGACCCGGACTTTGGAATCCGGCCGACTGAAGGGCTGCCTGACGACAGGACAACCCAGTTGTTATGACTGCAGATGCTATCCAGTTCGGACATCTACATTTATGGTAGGTACAAAACTGTACTTTTTCCCCTCTTGTGGGAGTGGTAACAAGTTGTTCCATAGCATTTGAGTTTATAAATTCTAGGAACCTTTGAGCTAGGGTGTTGGAGCTAGAGTAATGCTCCCAGTCTGTTTGGGTAGTTGACGTCGCCCAATATAATGGTGTTTGGAGAGACCTTCATATTTTCCAGTGTTCTCAGGAAGGCCGAGTGGGGTTCCTGGGTTTTGGAGGTTGGTCTGTAGCAGGCTATAAACTGGAAGGCAGTTTTACCCACTGTTAGTTGCACATGGATAGTCTCTGATGCTTCGTGCTGTGCCACCAACCTGGAGGTGTGGGTATCTTTGACATATATTGATACTCCCCCTCCTTTTCTGGTTCGGTCCAAGTTTTGGGGCCGAAAAGCATGGTATGAGGTATAACCTGGTAGTGCTGGGGTGCTCTCGGGAGCCTTGAACCAGGTTTCTGTTACTGCACAGATATCGATGTTCTCCATGCTAAGGAGAGTTTCGAGTGCATGCATCTTGAGGTTTAGACTTCTGGCGTTGAGTAGCATTACTGTTAGTTTCTTATCCCTTGTGATACCTATGGAGGTGGGTTTGTCTTTTGCGCCTTGCCTAAAAAAGGCACTATGGGGGTAGCAAGCGCCTTTGCCAATATCCGAAAGCCCAGGGGTGACAGGTGCAAGCCGTCACTAGCGAAGCATCGTAGCTTGTTGAGCATGTCATCCCAGGCTGACAGGCATTGGATCCCCTTTGAATGACACCAATACTTAAGCCAGTTGTTGAAATTAATCATCTTGTCTTCATATTGTGGCATCATTCTTGGTGAGGGTAAGATGCTACTCAAGGTCAGGGTCATACCGGCCTGGGCTACATGCTCAGAGAGCTCCTCTATGTCTCTTTTCATGTAGTCCAGGGGGGGTACGTCTCAGGTCATTCACACCAGCATGGACAACGACTGAGTCATATCTGTACTTGCCTTGGCGTGACCTGAGTGCTTGTCTTATGTGGTGGATCCTAGTGCCCGACAGGCAGCTCACCGTGACCTTCTCCTTGTTCAGCCTGGTGAGCTGGATGTCAGTGTGCCTGACGATAGTCACCTATTACAAGTGTATCAGGTGTGTTGTTTAGCCTTAAGGGCTGTGACTGTTCGGCACACTGGCTTTGCGAGCTATGTGTTGCACGTGTTTTGTTTTGGGGTAGCGGTTGCTTGGGTGTCTGCTTTGGAGGTCTGTGCTGCTTAGGCAGATTTTTATTTAGAGCCTCTGAGTATGTTTTTGTGTGTTTATGTGTTTGGTTTGCTGTCATGGTAGGTCTATGTGAGACTGGAATTGTAGTGAGTGTGGTTTCCTTCTCCTCCTGACTGGTTACGCCAGTACTGAGTTGAGAGAGCTTAGCCTCCAGTTTGGCTATATGGTTGCATCTCTCACATGTGTTGGAATTTGTTGGGAGGAGGAGAGGGTTGTCTGTGTACATGAGGCAGTTGTAACATTGTCTCAAGATTCCCAGATTTACCAGCTGAACCGGAGAGGAGATTGACAACTGACCTTTGGACATGCTAGAATAGTATTGGGAATTCCTTTATAATTGAAAAAAAGGGCCAATGGGGAACAAGGTACTCATGGGGAGTTTGTGAGGGTGTAGTGCTTTTAATTTTTTTTAGTGCTGACTTATATAATTGCTTTAGTGAGCAAGTGCCAGGTAACTTAAATGCAATGCGTTACAGGTAACTTAAATGCAAAAACGACAAACAGTAGCTTTCTTTCAAGTGAAACAAGGAAATAAGTACAGTAAGCAATGCAGATATCACTAGGGATCCACAGAAGCACTGAAAAGCTGTGTTTTAGGTGGAATTAGCGTTTCAGGAAAAAAACAAGCTTACAAACAAAGCTAGATTCAGCAGGCCTGGATCTAGTCTATGCTACAGCAAACAAGGTGTACCAATTTCAGTAAGAAACAGTTCAAATATGCAAGCACTATAAGCCTTTAACCAGAAATTCCCAGCTCAGAAGGGCAGAGTCCAGCCTCTCCTCCCACAAGAGTGCAGACCATGAATCTTCTTAATGTAAAATAACTGACCTGAAGCCCAAGTGCTTAAACCAGAACTAATACACTTTTAGAATAACAGACACTGAGCCCTCAATCAGCAGTTCCCAACTTAGAAGGATGTAAGCTACCTGTCCTGCCACCACAGTGCAGGCCACAAACCTTCCTAATGTAAAACAACTGGTCTGAAGCCCAAGTGCTTAATCCAAAAGACTTAGAATGATAGCTACACTTTAATCAAGTTACTACCAAGCAGTAATAAATACAATTGAATACTTTAAAGAATGCCTGGATTAGTGCTTAAGTTATACAAACAAAGCTAGATTCAGCAGGCCTGGATCTAGTCTATGCTACAGCAAACAAGGTGTACCAATTTCAGTAAGAAGCAGTTCAAATATGCAGGCACTATAAGCCTTTAACCAGAAATTCCAAGCTCAGAAGGGCAGAGTCCAGCCTCTCCTCCCACAAGAGTGCAGACCACAAACCCTTTTAATGTAAAATAACTGGCCTGAAGCCCAAGTGCTTAAACCAGAATTAATACACTTTTAGAATAACAAACACTGAGCCCTCAATCAGCAGTTCCCAACTCAGAAGGATGTAAGCTACCTGTCCTGCCACTACAGTGCAGACCACAAACCTTCTTAATGTAAAACTGGTCTGAAGCCTAAGTGCTTAAACTAAAAGGCTTAGAATGAGTTACACCAAGCAGTAATAAATACAATTGAGAACTTTTAAGATGACGCAAAAGCAAAATAAAGTAGGAAGAAACACAAATACAGTAAAAGCAGATAAAATTTTTTTTTTTTTTTTGTGAGCGAGCAAATGAGATGGGCCCAGGAGGAGTATCCAAGTGCAAATTTACAAGAGGGGCGGGCAGTTTCAAAGCCACCAAGATTAACACCAAGACAAAAACAGGGAGGGTGGGTGGAAACCTACTGAAAAACAGAGTCACAACTTCCAGCTAGATATTTCTCAATGCAACACAACAAATTACCTTAAATCGTGTATTATTTGATGAAAGTGCAGATAAAAATTTACTTAGCTTCACTTATGCGTTCAGTTGATTGCATGCGGGTCTTAGCCGGCCAAAGCTCACAGTTTAAAAAAACTGGCCCAGGGGCTTTGAAGGTTTCCACCTCAGTTTTGAGAAGTGTGAAGTTTGCTTTTGAGAAGTTCTTCACCGTGGTTACCTTGGCTGGGGGTGGGGACGGGATATGGGTGTCCAGTGAGATTAATTTGTGGTCTGATCTTACCAGTGAGGGGTATACCTCTGGTGTGGAACATAGCGTCCCTATGTTTGTGATGACCAGATCCAATATGTTATCCCCTCTTGTGGGGGTATTAACCAGTTGTTCCATAGCATTTGAGTTTATAAACTCTAGGAACCTTTGGGCAAGAGTGTGTGGGCTTGAGTAGTTTACCCAGTCAATGTTTGGGTAGTTGAAGTCACCCAATATGATGGTGTTTGGAGAGACTTTCATGTTCTCCAGTGTTTTCAGGAAGGCCGAGTGGGGTTCCTGAGTTTGGGAGGGTCGTCTGTAGCAGGCTATAAACTGAAATGCAGTTTTGCCCACTGTTAGTTGCACGTGGATGGTTTCAGTTGCTTCGTGCAGTGCTACTATCCTGAAGGTGTGGGTATTTTTGATATATATGGATACTCCCCCTCCTTTTGTGGTTCGGTCTGAGCTTTGTGGCCAGAAAGCATGGTATGAAGTATAACCTGGTAGTGCTGGGGTGCTCTCTGGAGCCTTGAACCAGGTCTCTGTTACCGCACAGACATCGATGTTCTCCATACTGAGGAGAGTCTCGAGTGCATGCATTTTGAGGTTTAGACTTCTGGCGTTTAGTAGCATTACCCTTAGTTTCTTTTTCTCTGTAGTTTCCATGGAGGTGGGTTTGTCTTTTGAGCCTTGCCTAAAAAAGGCACTGTAGGGGTGGCAACAGCCTTAGCCAGTATTCGAAAGCCCAGGGGTGACAGGTGCAAGCTGTCCCTAGCGAAGCAGCGTGGCTTGTCGAGCATGTCATCCCACGCTGACAGACACTGGATCCCCTTTGAGTGACACCAGTATTTTAACCAATTGTTAAAATTTGACATTTTTTCTTTATACTGTGGCATCATTCGTGGTGAGAGTAAGATGCTACTCAAGGTCCTTGTGTTGTGGTTAACCTTACTTCTTTGCTGTGTAGTTAGATACATCTATTTTGTTACCATTTCTGCCTTTACCATCACTGGTAGTATTTTCTTTTTCTCTTCCTTGTGTGTCATTATTGTAGTTTCTACTGCTGCTGTTAGCTTGTTCAAGATGCTGGACAAACTAACTGGTTTTAAAAAATGCTCATCTTGTGGGCACAAGATTCCCAATCAGATGGCCTCGCTGAGACCATGTATTGCCTTGGAGCATGGCACCTTAACACTGAATGTGAGATTTATGCTGGGTTTAATCGCTGAGTGCAGAAACAGGCCAGTATTGAAAGGCCTGCTCCCATCATCATCATCATCATCATCATTTTCTGGGGCTCCCCCCCCCTCCAAAAAGTCATCATATCTAAGCAGGATTCTGTTGGCAAGGTAAGGGATCCAATGAAGCGTTCCCCTGATTGCTCTCCTCTTCTTGCTGTGGGCCCAGCTCCACCTGAAAAATTGAAAAATCCTCAAATCTGGCTGCTTCCTGGGGTCTGACTAGATCCAAATCAAAATCCTCCAATCACACTGCTTCCTTAGGTCACACTCAATCCAAATCTAAATAATTTCTCTATAGTTCACCTAGATTCTGTCTGGAGCTTATTACCTTGAGACTCCATTCAACGTTCTTACATGAGACACCTTGACTGGCTTTCAGTCCACCCCCAACCTTTTCATTTGTGATGTTAACTAGGAGACTGACAAAAGCAGATGTGGACAGGATAATGAGAAAATTTCTCAGAATTCTGATTCAGCTGGGATTTTCACTCCATCTCCCATTAAACCAATGAGCCTACCACCAGCCTAATCCCAGCTTTTGACTCCTACTCCAATCTGTCCCCTGGTTTCGGAGTCTTTGGACCCAAGAACTCTGAGTTTGCTTGTGTCTGATCCTAAGGACAGGCTGTCGTCAACACCAACACTTTCTCTGATCCAGACTGCTTTGATGTTTTCAGAGCCTTCCCTACCCCTCGACACTGGACAGCTTGGCTCTGACTTCTCTCTTGAGGCAGGATCTTGGGGATGCTCATAGCAGTTCTGAGCATATGGCTTTGGCTCCTACCAGGTTGCTTCTTGGTTCCCCCATGACCTCTGCCTTTGAGGTAGTGGCGAGAGTGTTTTCCACTTGGGTGAACATGATATCCTTGCCACCCCTCAGGTTCCCCCCTCCACGACTGTCTACTTTGGATGCTGAGTTTTTTCAGGCATGTACATCAGGGCAGCCAGCCTAGAAAAGCCTAGAGACTTACCTCTTCCAGGATTCTCCTAACACTTTGCATTCATCTCCCAGAGCATCCCGTCAGTGAGCCCCCTTGGGAAGCATATGTGCAAAAGGAGCACTTAGATTCCCATAGGAGTCTTTGATGGAAGACACAGACTTTGATGAAAAGGAGGGGTCTCCCAGATCACCCCTTGAGAATGCCTCTTTCAGTGAAATTCTTGAACTTTTGAGACAGAAAGGTGTCTGGTCCTCTGCCCCCCCCCCCAAGAGGAGTCAGTGTTTCTCAAGGCTTTTGTAGCTAGCTCAGCTACGTCCTGGATAGTCCCCCTGGCAGATGAGATGGTAGACCTCGTATCCCACCAGGCTTGGAAGGATCCAGATGTCATGGAGGCTGTCCTCAAGAGACCAGATAAGTACTTTGTTGTACCAAATGATTGACTCTGGGGTGACCTGAAGAGGGCTGTGCACAAGAGATACCCTCACAATCTGACAGATTTGGAGCACTTTTGTAAGGAAGAGTGGGCACATATTGCCAAGTCAAGATGTGCCATGCTAAGAGACTCCTACCCAAGAAGACTGAATGCTGTAATTAAATCAAAAGGTGCTTCAACAAAGTATTAGTTTAAAGGTGTGCAGACTTATGCAACCAGCTTATTGACCATTTTTTATTTTTTTATATTTTTCCCCCTAACAGAATTTGTTTTTCTGTTGAATTGTACAGGTTATAGGTTACATTAAAGGTGGGATAAGTTTTGAAATGATTTATTGTGGTCTCATTTTTTTATATCACAAAAACCTGGCATTTTAACAGGGGTGTGTAAAATGTTTATATCCACTGTAACTCTATCAGAAAAACTTTTTAGCACAACTCAGGCAACTGAAAGTGGAAAGGGCTTATCACCAAGCTTAGGGAGCCTGTAACAAAGAAGATAAGGGATACTGTAGAAGTATTAGAAATATTTTGGAAATTCTATGAAAGTTTGTATAAAGCAGAAAAATATGGAAATCAGGAAAAGGTACAAATAGAAATGTTTATGGAAGAATTAAATATGCCAAGGTTAGAGGAGGCTCAATTACAGTTGGGATAGGAGAAGATGAGATAAAAATGGTGACGAATAACCAATCTACAGGAAAGTTTGCAGGAATGGATTGTATTCCTGTGGACGTTTGGAAGCTAGGAGGAAAGAACTGATAAAGATCTGGAAGGTTTTGTTTAACAGTATTTTGAGAGAAGTACCAACATCCTGGAAGAAAGCAGTGATAGCTGTAATACCTAAACAGTGTAAAGATCCATCTGATCCAGCTTCATATAGACCCATTTCAATACTAAACTATGATTATAAAGTGTTTAAGTCTGTAATGGCTAAAAGAACGGCAAACATGATGCTAACATTGATAGATATGAGTCAATTTAAAAACAGAGCACTGATAATCAGAGGGAAGCAGAAGAAGGTAAGAAAATACCACTGTTGTTGGTGGGTCTTGATGCAGAGAAAGCATTTGACAGAGTAAGCTGGACTTTGAGAAGAGCAATGAAGGCTTTTGCATTCCCTGATAAAATTATAAAGTTGATTAGGTGGATATATGGGGAATTGGAGGTGAAATTAGAGGGTGGGTTCCTCTTTGATCATCTCTGCTTGTGCAGAGGAGCCAGGCGGGGGGTGTCCTCTCTCTCCCCTTTGTTGTTCACATTATATTTAGAACTGTTGACAAAGAAAATAAGGGACTCAGACATTCAAGGATATAATTGGTATGGTAGTCAAGAAAAGATGGCTCTGTTTGCAGATGACATTATTTTATATCTGCCAAAATCAGAAAGGGACATTACGGTTCTGTGGAACATATTGAGACAGTTTGAAATCTTTTTGGAATACAAAAATAATGAAGCTAAAACAAAGGCAATAGCAGTAAACTATATACCCACATATGAATTGGTTCAGCAATATCCATACTTATGGGCACATGATAAAATTAATTATTTAGGAATAAGGATTAAAATGATTTTGGTGTGTCAGCTAAGGATATGTGGGAAGAGACTAAAATGATAATAGAAAAACTGAGAAAATGGAAACTCTCTTATATGGATACCGATAGTAAGATGCAAGCAGTTAAAATGTTTTCAGTCTCTTTAATCTTATACACAGGTCAGGCATATTTTTATCAACCAGAGGTGAAGTTATGGATAGCAATTAGTAAAGAGCTGAAGGGATTTATCTGGGGGGGGGGGTGGCAAGAGTCAATTGGAATAAGCTTAGTCTTCCAATAGAACAGGGTGGATTGGGATTGCCCAATTTGAAGGGATATTTCAGAACACAGGTAAGGCTCCTATATGTAACACAAGCAGAAAACCTATAATTCAAAGTGGAAAGAGATGATGAAACACGGGAGAAGCTCATGAAACAAGGAGAGACTGAGATTTTGGATGCAGACCTTTAAGGAGAAAAAACAATAGTTATACAAAATATTATATAGTAGCAGAAAGTATACTAAGAACCAAGTCAACATGGGGTTGGAGAAAGGAGGTTCTGCCGACAGGGATGACTGCAATTAGGGATATAAATAATAGGCAAGAGGGGGCTGGAATTTATTGGAGAAAACTGGCAAAGGGAGCAAGGTTTTGGGAGCAAACAACTAGAGAGAGACAGGTAATAGAATGGGAAGACACCAAGAACTTATTTGGACACCAGGTTAGAGATTGCCTTCCCTATCAAGGATTAATATCTGAGTATAGGCAGAGAGAAGGAAATACAGGGTCCTAAATGAAAGACTAGCAAAGTTTTAGTAGAATCTGGAACATAAGTTGCTGTTAAGAAAGGAATAATTTGTAGAGCATATAAAATATTCCATGTTATGGATTGGGAAGAGAGATTAGATAAGCAATTCACAAAGAAACAATGGGGATGTGTGTATGTCTACCAAATATGCAAAAAAGTGTAAAATATTTATTCTTTCTGCTTGGAATTGTTTACATAGGTATTTTTATACACCAAGCAGACTCCAAACAATTTTTCCTCAGGTAGACTGCAAATGTTGGAGGTGTGATGGGGAAGAAAGAGGTAACTGGGAACATATTTTCTGGGTGTGTAATGAGCTGGCAGACTTTAAAGGTTCCCTGGAGACTGTTGGAGATGCTGGGTGAGCAAATTGGTGTAACTAAGGAAATGATTTGTTTTGAGCTATGTTACAGAATTGGAATTGTGTAGACAATAATAAGGCGTTGGTGAGTACAATATGATGGCTGCCAAAAAAGCAATTACTAGAAAATGTAAAAAAGTCTAAACCAACTTTACTAGAAGTAGCAAAGATGGTAACAGTGATAAACAACTGGAATTGGAATCTTTAGAAAAGGGTAGGAGAAAATGACATAGAAAAAAAATAAAGGTGGGATCAATGCATGCAGAGGTGGAATGAGGTACAAAAGAAGGCAGGAACTGAATAAGCTATGCAACAGTTGAATGACAGTGACTGGATATATTGTAAGTGATGTGCAACGTTTGCAGCTACGGTTGTGTTGGCATGATTTGTAATGTATAATGTTTGCAAATGAGATTGTGTCAGTATGGTTTCTTTTAATTTATATAAATGTAAGATTGCCTATGCCATACATGATACTTTAATAAAGATGTTTCTTGTTTACAAAAGTGACTTCAACCAGATATCTTACCAGTTGCATTTTCTTTGTAAGAATAAAGGGTTGACATTCTTAAGACTAATTCTACCAGATTTGTGGCCACATCATCTGCTTTCTGGTCCAGGGCTTCCATATATGACATTTGTGCAGCTGCCATTTGGACCATTGCTTATATCTTTGTTGCTATTTATAAATTGGACATCTTCTCTAGGGATAGAGCAGTGTTTGGATTTGCTGTACTCGAATATCTTTCCTTAAGGACCACCAAGGCCTCCTCTAGCTACATCTCTGTCCCATTGGTTAAGGAATGGATGAAAGACAATATTGGATGCAAAAGTAATGTACTTGCCATAATAATGCATCTGTGTTGTCTCTTTTCATCCTTCCTCAATCTGCCCTCCAGCCCACTTCCTGCTTTGGAAGATTTTCCTTTGGGCTGCTAGTCTGTCTTGAGGATTGATTCTTGCCTGCTGTGCTGAATGAGCTCGTCTTCCTGTTCCTTCTTTTCTTACTGGAGTGTGGTTTAATTTGGACTGTATTTTTTTTCCTGGGTACCTTGATTTGGTGCAAGATGGTAGTCAGACTAGAGGGCAAAATCGATCTGAGGTAATTTGGGCTAAGGAAAGGATTATGGGTAAGGGAGGAGCTCGAGTTATGGAGCCAAATTCTATTGAAGTGGCCAAAGCCGGATCCAATGTCAGATCTGAGAGCACTGGTTGAGGAAGGACAAAAAGAGACAACACAGATGCATCATTATGATGAGTACATAGCTTTTGTTTTTCTTCTGCACCAGAGAAACTGGAAGGAACAGACTGTATTAATTTTATGAAAGCTAAAATAAGCAACTGGACTGGTATTCTACAACAGGGTTTATTAATTGAAAGGGCACATCATGTGTATGCTCCAAACCTGGTGATGAGAAAGCAGCCAAGACCTTTATTAATAAAGACGCAATCATACCCACAGAAAGAGTTGATTCTGACAAAACTGGGGTAGAAGGGCAAAAGGCAAAGTATTAAATATTAGAGACATTAGAGTGTTTGTGGAAAATGATGATTTGCTGTACACCAGGTAGAAGACAAGTAAATTTATTCCAGTAATCAGGAAATGTTGAGAGGCAGGTGTAAGATTCAAGCTGCTGTATCTAATTGTCTTCTGAATATTTTTCCTGGAGAAAAAAATGTTTTTGATGCACACTAGGCTAAGTAGGAAATACAAATGTTTGTTCTAAAAAAAATTAAGGTCAGGAGTTGACTAGAAGAATCGGGAGTACCCTGAACTTGATCTGGAGTCTCTAGTTGGGTGATGGAGATAAACAGGAAGATGGGCAGCAACACTGCTATTAGTGAATAAGTGTTACACTTGTGAAAAATTGCTTTACAAGAAAAAATGAAAGGATTGGACTTGGTTGATTTTGTTAAACTTGTGGTAGACTGAAAACAGTATGCCCCTCTCATGTCATTAACAGTTACTGTAAATAAGACAATTTTTGTTCTTAATATTTGTGTAAAACATTTCATAATATAAATCATGATATGTAGTAAAGCATTTTCAGTTATTGTGTGGAATAGAGATACTAAAGTAAACAGGTGCCTTTTTCTCTCCTTTTTTTATATTACGAAATGTAGGTAGCATTGAATTTTAAAACAGAAGAAAGGCTAAACAAAAGGATGGTTGAGTTAATATGCTGTAATTTTGCATTGTGGAAGTGGGGGTAGGGTTTAAAAGTCCACATATTATAATATATGTAGAGTTTATGTTTTTCTCTTACTTTTGCTGCAGGTGAATTCATAGAAGGCCCTTGGCTTTATCTAATAAGTTTTTTTGTGTACACAAGTAAGAGAACACTGAATGTGATGGTTAGCAAATAAATGTTCAGTGTGAGTTGAGAAATCTACACATGCTGCAGCTGTGTCCATTTTGTTAAGGTATGTTTCCTTGGAGACAAGCTTGACTGATGAGCAGTAAAAGCCTAATCACATTTTATGGCTAAAAGTAAATGCTAAATTCCATTTTGGATCTTAGTCACTTATATCAATTTGTAAAGCAGACAAAATTCTGGATGGTCGCAGTTCAGTCCATTTTGCTTGTTCTGAGGTAGGATGACTGGAAGTGCTTTGTAGATCTTTAGGATGCATACTGTCACATCAAAATAGTAAAGCAGTCCAGAAGATTCCTCCTCTTCCGGCTGGGAGATGGTCATTTTCAATTCAGAGCTCTGATGTTCGGTCTCACCAAGATCATAGCAGTAGTAGCGGTGTACTTGTGCTTATTCCGGATCCAGGTCTTCCTGTATTTAGATGACTGAATTCTCACCATCCCCGTGGAACATCTCCTACTCACACACTGGGACTATGTACTACTCCATTTGCTTCTGAACTTAGGAATTTCAATAAAACTTCCAAAATGTTAATTGACTGCATCCTCAAACTGTATAGTTCATAGGATGCCACCTAAATACCTGACTTCAGATAGTCAGCCTTCCTTAGTCCAGAGTCCAGTCATTTTGCCTGACAGCCCTTGAAGGTTTTCATCATCCAAATCCACCAGCGAGTTAATCCTACATCTCTTGGGTCTCATGGTGTCTACAGTTTTTGTGGGTCCTTTAGCAAGATGAGTTTACTGCAGTGGACTTTAGCAGTACAATGGTCAAAATCCACTTCCCCTCTACTTGCAAAAAATTGGATTATGCAAGTCTGCAAGAACTACATCTTTTGGTGGATGACTTCTCTGTTTGTGACTAGGGGCCGTCCTTTTCAGACAGATTGGCCAACAGCAAAAGTGACCACAGATGCATTCTTTATAGGGAGGGGGCATTTCGAAGGGAAGATGGTCTAAAGTATATGGTCAGCTTCAGAGGCCAGTCTTCACATTAGTATCTTGGAGCTGAGGGTGGTTCTCCTAGCATTGCAGTCATTTCATAACCAAATCCCCAAGGGTGTGATACCCAAACAGAAAGACCAACCACTTGACTGTTGTATGGTACATAAATAAGGAGGAACCCATTCTTACCCTCTCTGTTGGAAAGCCATGAGGGTTTGACAATGGGAGATGTCTTCACAATGCTTTTTGATAGCAGTGCACATCATGGAGTCCTCCAGTGTTCTTGTGGACAAATTGAGCAGGACAGTGCCAATGCCTCATGAGTAGTCCCTCAACCCTGCAGTGATGGCAAGCAGTTTTCAATCACTGGGGCCAACTTTCCTGTGACCTATTTGACTCCTACCTTAAAAAATGCAGCAGGTACTTTGCCCTGATCTCCCCACTGAGAGAGTCACCAAGGGATGCTGTGGTCCACAACTGCCCCCCGGGTCTCCTGTATGTCTTTCTCTCATCTGCAATGAACAGGTTTATACAGAAAGCAAGACTATGCATGGCCAAGGTGTGATCATCATTGCTCCATTTTGGCCCCAACAGACATGGTTCCCCTTCCTATGGCCTCTTAGAAACATCCTCCATGGATGTTGGATCCATATCCAGATCTGCTATCACATCCATCAGGATTGCCTTCTCTGGATCAGAAATCCATAAAGTTAACTGCAAGGTTCCTCCAATTTTAATCATTGCCAAATATGTCAGGCTTCTTCTTGCAGTAGTAGTTTTCTTTCTGCTTCACAAAAACATCTACTAAGAAAATCTACCACTATAAATGGAAGAAAATTTCAGTTTGGGCCTATTCCAAAGTTCTAGATCCTTGTTCATCAGCAGTAACTTAAATACTTGAGTTTTTTGTGATCCCTTTGAGAATGGTTCCAGTTTCGCAACTGTAAAGATTCATTTGGCAGATATTTCCAATTATGTTGGAACTGATGGTTATTCAGTTGCATCCCTCATAATCTCAGAAGTCTTTCATAAAGGTACATTTCTGTTTAGACTTCCCATAAGAGAACCCAGCACCTTCATGGGACATCACCATCTTATTGCAAGCTTTGGCTCCATCTCCCTTTGAACCTGTTAAAGTAGATTTAAATTTTCTTTCATGAAAAACCATTTTTCTAGTCCTGGTAACATCAGCCAGATGAATCTCATACTACAAGGCCCTCCATCTAAACCCCCATATCTGATTTTTCACAAGGACAGGGGTCCCCTTAGAAATAATGCATCCTTTATTCCAAACGTGGCATCTGATACTAATTTAAATCAATCTATACATCTTCCTGTTTTTTTCTGAGGTACTCAAACAAGGGAGAATACCTCCAACATTTGTTAAATGTTGATAGACAACTAAGATTCTGTATTCACAGGAAAAAGGACTTGAGAAAGGATGCTCAATTATTCATTTCCTTTCTAGGCCAAAATTAGGAAAATCAGTTTTTAAAGGACCCCTATCCATTTGGCTGTCAGATTGCATTTCCTTTGTATATATCATGGGAAGAATTTGCCATTAGCAAGTAAACCTAAAGCATATGCGGCAATATCAGTTGCTTTTTCTACAGCTTTCATTAGAGGATCATCAGTTGATATTTGTGCAGCAGCCACATGGACAACTGTACACACCTTTGTGTCCCACTGCAAGCTGGACACACAATCAAGATCACATTCATATTTTGGTACCATCATCCTGAGGAATATCACGAAGTCTGATATTTTGAGAGTCTGTTCCCCACATGTTTGGATGAAAGTAGACAACATTGGATATGAAAGCTATGTCCTTACCATAAGGTCCATATTGTATGATTTTCATCTGCAACAAGCTCTATCCATCCTACCCCCTTACAAATTACCTCTGGCTTCTAGATATCGAGTGGAGATTGCTCCCTGTCTCTGCATAGTCTCACTGGACTGAAATTTATTTCATTTTACATGTATATATATATATATATATATATGTGTGTGTGTGTATATATGTATGTATATATATATATATGTGTGTATATATAATGTGTGGATTCACTTCATAACACTGAAAGCTCAAAACACTGAAACTTCAAAATCTTGAAAACTCAAAACACACATCATACATATACTGAGTTTAACAACATAAATCATAGCACTTTACACCAAGTGTAATTAGGGGGGCAAGCCCCCCACACCCCCTGATGCTTATATATTTCAACTCCAAGATTGCACTTCACTACACTAAGTGAAATCTTGGAGTTGATGTATTTAAGTAGCAGGGGGTGTGGGGGGCGCAGCCCTCCACATGGGGGTGCAGGGGGGCTTGCCCTTCTGCTTACACTTGGTGGAAAGTGCTATGATTTATGTTGTTTATACTCAGTATATGTATGATATGTGTTTTGAGTTTGTGTTATGAAGTGAATCCATATATATATATATATATATATATATATATATATATATATATATATATATATAAATTTATATATATATATATATATATATATATATATATATATATATATATTTATATATATTTATATATATATATATAAATATATAAATATATATATATATATATATATAAATACATATATATATATATAAATATATATATATATATATATATATATATATATATATATATATAAATATATATATATATATATATATATATATATAAATATATATATATATATATATATATATATATGAGAACTAATACTTTTGCTGTCCTTAGGTTAATTACGGTCTTTATTCACGGAAGACAAAAAATCGTGATGAACCATTTATATTTTGAGTGCTTTTATTTGTGTGGAGATAGGGATCAAACTTCATCAGAAAATGATAAAATACAGTGTTACATATGTTTTAAAACCTGTTGATCAGAGTGTGAGTGGAAGGGTTTGGGGTTTGGGTTACTACCTGTTCCATTTCAGGATGCTTTTGATGAGATAATAAAATACCACCAAGATCACAGATCCAAGAAGTAAGCGAATTTAATGAAACACTTAGCGCCTCGGCTTACACAGCCTTCCAAGAGTAAAAACACTACAAAATACTGTTTTTGTGCAATATGCTGTATAAAAGCAATCAATCAATTAAGCATACAGTTCAAATCACATACTTCCAATTACATTCTTTGTTGAGTCCCTGAGGCTCCAAAGTACCATACTTTAAAATCAACAGGGTTTCTTTTTTAAGAGTTTGTTTTTGAAAGACACACATTCATCTATGCCAACTTGCAATTTTTCCAAGACACAACCCCTAAGAGAATCAGGGTTAGAGTTGTGTGCTGTCAAGAAATGACTCCCAAGGGAACTCTGATTTTTTTATGTCCCTAATATGATGTTCTTCGTGTTTCACTGTTGCAGTCACCACATTTGGGTTATCTGCCTGCAGGTAGCCTTCAGCCGGCCTGAATACCAGAGTCTTCAGATTTCTGTGTCGGATGCTGTCGCTTCTTCCTTGACATCAGGTCGTCAGGGGTGTAAAACATGCAACCGACGCCATTACATCAGTCTTTCTTGTTGTGCAGTGCCCGAAGCAGAAGCAGTTCACAAGTGCCGATCGTCCGACTCCTGAAATGTTTATTTTTCGAGTTTCAGACCCGAAGGCTTCAAAAAAGCTAAGTACCCCATTGGGGATCCTTTTTCTTGCTCTGACAGATATCAGTAAAAGTTAACAATTGTCTTACCTGTGGAAAGCAAATACCTCAGAGATTTTCATTTTTACTGCATCCCTGCTTAGGCCTAGACCACGATGCCCCTCGTTGTTGTTTTTTTTGCCTTATTCAGTGCCTGAACTATCCATCGTCAGGCTATTTTTGCAGCTAATTATTTTCGTACTCATTCTGTGTACTGGCTTCGTCAAGCCATCCGACTACCGATCTTCCGAAAAAACTTAAGGATAAAGACAGAGAGACAGACTGCATAGGTCCAAAACTGCTGACGACGCTTCCGTTAAGCTAGTCGCCAGTCCGCCAGTACTCAGTGAGGCGCTTTCGCAGCCCCTGATACCAGCTACTTCTGATTCGCAGGCCTCTACTGAGACCCATTTGGAGTCCTGTATGCCGCGAGATGCTTCTTCCACTATGGAACCTGTGGATGTCTCTACCTTGGATGGGTCCAGAGCTGTTGCACAGGCTCCGGCTTCTAAGGGCGTATTCAGGCCTACAGACATTCATATTAAACTGACACCATCATTTTCATCCAGACCTAAAACTCGCACCACGCCTAGAAAACCGACGACCAAACTACAGGTCCAGGCCCATATGCCTAAAAAACAAATGCTTAGAATGGCTGAAGACCTCATTACCGTGATTAGGGGAAGCCAGCCTTCCCCCTCTAAGAGACCTAGAAATTAGATTCTTTCTGATTCTTCTGATCAAGAGTCTGATTTTTCTGCTCCTTCTGATTACCATGATTTGCCCTTATCTACTTATGAGGATTCTGATGCAGAGGATTCCATTCCCTCTGCTTCCCCTCCAGATGATTTTTCTTTTGTTGAAACCTTGCACTCTCTAGGGAGCATTTCCACTGGGAAAGCCAGGATTACTCTGACTCCAAAAAGAGGCTTAGGGAATTCTTACTCCTATCTCAGCACAGACCTTTAGCTATTCTTCTTGTTCTGGACATTGTAGATGATGCTTTCCTGGAATCTAGCCTTTCCCCAGACACTTTACCTCTAGCTCCCAGAAAACCTGACTGGTATTAGAGTACCTGAATCTCACAAGTTCCTCTTCAAGAATCCTCCTGCAGATCTGGAGACCATTTCCCAAAGACCAAAAAGCATTAAGGCTACTGCTGCCAAAAATCCTACCCCTTCTGATGAGAGATTCTAGAGTCTTAGATGGTGTAAGAAGATATACACTTATGCTACATTGGCCATCAGGGCTTTAAATTGCCAGTTTCATATGTTAAAGTATCAGCAGCATGTTATGGGGCTACTTAAACAGAAAATGATGTTGACTCCTGACTGTACTGAACACAAAGAATTACAGGATTTAATGCATTCTGCAGAACAAGTTGGTAAACATACTTTGCAATGCGGTTTTGATGCTTCAGAAGCATCTTGCAGGGCTGCTGTCACTGGGTTTATACTTAGAAGACATGCTTGGCGTAAGGAACAAAACTTGCCAGATCATGTAAAACCTAAATTACTGGATGCTTCCTTAAACTAAGACCGCCTTTTTAGCAACAAAGCAGAAGTCGTCCTCAAAAGGATGGAGGAAAGTGCTAAATCTATGCAAACTGTTAGATTTCCTACAAGTATAGCCTCCCAGATTCAGTAGGCATTGGCCTTCTAAGAACTGGTCCTTTCCAGTCCCTTGTAGGCCTTTTCAGTCCAACCCAGTAACAGCAGACCACCTAGGCTACAGTTTCAGGCTTCGCACAAACCCAAGCAGTGGGGGGCTCCCACTTCCAAAGCAGGGAGTAGTAAGCCACCCCCTATGGAAAAATGGCACAATGACTTAACCTTAACCCTTCCAAGCCCTGCTCTACTACCTGCTCCCTTAGGAGGAAAGCTCGCCCTGCATGCAAAAAATTGGGAACTCATTACCCAGGACAATTGGGTTTTGAACATAGTTTCCCAAGGATACAGATTCCACTTCCACACCCTACCAACACCAAATGGTTGGCAAGACCTACCCCCAAATCAGTGGGTGGAGGGCCCAACAGCAGGTTCTCTCGCTCCTTAATATCAGGGCTATTCAGCCTGTCCCAGCAGAACAAAGGGGACAAGGCTTATATTCAAGACTTTTTCGGGTACCCAGAAAAGACAGCTCCTGGCATCCTATCCTGGACCTCTCTATTCTCAACACCTTTCTGGTAGTCCCAAAATTCAAAATGCTAACTCTGCAACAGCTTCTTCCCATGCTAGCCCAAGAATGCCTGGCTGGCAATCCTAGACTTAAAGGAAGCTTACCTGCACATCCCAATAAGGGAATCTTGCAGGAAATACCTACGCTTCAGGGCAGGCTCCATGCACTATCAGTTCTCTGCACTTCCTTTTGGCTTATCTACTGCACCCAGGGTATTCACAAAGTGCGTAGCTCCAGCCATTGCATTTTGCAGGCAGAGAAATATTCAAATTTACCCATATATGAATGATTGTCTGAATTCAGGCAGAAAGCCAGGACTTGATATTACAACATCTGGCATTCGTAAAGAAACTTCTGACCTCACTGGGGTGTACACAATCAACGAAAATAAATCTCACCTAGTACCCTGCCAACAGATTGTATTCCTGGGAGTAAGCCTGAACACAACTTCCCAGATGGCATTCCTCACTCCAGAGAAACAAGTTTACTTGACAACCTACTTCAAACTGCTGACCACAAAACCCCAGCTATCTGCAAGGAAAATACTGCAAGCCCTGGCCTCTTGCATTTTACTAACTCCATATGCAAGACTGCATATGATGAAACTCCAATGATATCTAAAAAGCCTATGGTGTTAACATTCGCAGGACCTGGAAACAATGATTTCTGTCATTCCTTGTATCAAGACAGAGTTCCTTTGGTAGGCAGAGGCCTGCTACCACTACAAGGGACTCCCTTTCACTCTACCCCCTCCTGCCTAAACCCTAACAGACACATCAGACTATGCATGGGGGACTCACATGGCAGGGCAGTGCATTCAGGGCAAATGAAACCCAAGACAGATGCACCTGCATATCAATCAAAAAGAAATGGTAGCTGTACAGAATGCTCTGACAGCCTTCAAAGACTGTATTCTTCCACGACAACTATTGGTAAAGACAGATAACACTACAGTTATGTGGTACATAAACAAGCAGGGGGGAACCCACTCGTACCCTCTCTGCAGACTAGCCATGGCTCTGTGGAACACAGCCTTGAGCTACCAAGTACACCTGCAAGCTCAATTCCTGCCAGGCATACTAAATTCACTGGCAAACAACTTAAGCAAAAATCTCATGGAACCACATGAATGGAAACTAGAAACCAAAATATTCAACCTCTTGAGGAACAAATGGGGGACTCCAGAGATTGACCTGTTTGCTTCCCCTCAGAACTGCCAATTAAACAAATTCTGCCCAAGAACTCCCCACAGCCAAGCTTGGAAAGTGGATGCCTTGTCCTTTACCTGGGAAAGTCTCTCAGTTTATGCCTTTCCCCCTCTGCCTCTCCTCTCCAAGGTTCTACTAAAGATCAAAGAGGACAAGCCAAGGACAATACTGATTGTACCAGACTGGTCATGCCAGCACTGGTATCCCCTCTTTTGCAGTATGGCACTGCTACAACCATGGCACCTGCCTCAGACCCCTTCCTGCTGTCCCAGCAAGCGGGCCAGATTCTGCACCCTCAGCTTCAAACCCTGAACCTTGCAGCCTGGCTAATTCCTTGAGCTCTCCCTTAGCATCCCTCAGTAAGCAGGTACTGGATGTCATTCTGGAGGCAAGGAGGCCTAGTACTCAAAAATCCTATGCAGAAAAGTGGAAAAGATACTGTTCCTGGAGCCTGGCTCAGGGAATGGGCACAACGGTGCCCAGCTTACCTCAGGTTCTGCAGTACTTAACAAAAATGTTCCACAGGGGCCTATCCTTCTCATCAATTAAAATTCATGCCTCTGCCATTTCAGCACATTATAATACAGAGCCACCCCTTTTCTCTCACCCCTTGCTAAAGCAATTCCTTAAAGGGGCCAAAAATTTAAGACCCCCCCCCCCCAGGAGAGCTCCCACTCCAGCCTGGGACCTTAACTTTGTATTGGAAAAGCACACTCTTCCCCCCCTTTGAACCAGCGGCTACAGCTGAGTTGAAATTCCTTTCTTGGAAAACAGCCTTCCTTCTATTCATCACTTCAGCAAGAAGAGTGTCTGAATTACAGGCCCTCATGGCAGTGGGAACCCTTCATTATCTTCCATGCAGACAGGGTTTCCCTCGGGACTTAACCCTTCCTCTATGCCCAAGGTGTGGTGTCTTCTGTGGCCCTAAATCAGTCCATTCATTTGCCTACCTTTTTCCCTAATCCATAAAACAAAGGGAAATGACTACTGCATTCTCTGGATGTGCACAGACAACTTAGATTCTCTTTGGACAGGACTAAGCCTACCAGAAAATCTGAGCAGCTGCCAGTTAGCTTTGCTGCAGGGGCAGAGGGGAAGGCCATTTCAAAGCAAACCATTTCCAAACGGATAGCCCATTGCATTCATTTCTGCTACAAGCACCATAGAAAACCTACCCCACAGGGGATAAGATCACATTCCACCAGGGCTGCATCTACCTCTGCAGCATTTCTCAGAGGGGTCCCTACCAGGGACATCCTAGAAGCTGCTACCTGGAGCTCTGTACATACTCTCACCAAGCATTACCACTTTCCTATCTTTTCTAAATCCAGAGCTGGATTTGCCACTGCAGTCTTGCAGGGGATTAATAGCTGGCCCTAATGCTCTTTAACTTCCTCCTCCCTTCCTTAGCTTTGGGAATCAACCCAAATGTGATAACTGCAACAGTGAAACACGAACATAGTACAGTTGTGTACACTTACCATAAATGTAGATGTTCGAGTGTATTCACTGTTGCAGTCCTGGTTACCCTCCCTCCAGCCCCCTGACTTCTCTTGGCTCTACCTCTCCTTATGGTTGGTATGTCTATTTTTTCTTGTATATTTGCTTTTTGATGGGGGTTTTACCATACCATTTAATTGCTTCCTATTATGGGGGCACCTGACATCTGGGGCAAGAAAAACTGATGTAATGGCGTCTGCTGCATGTTTTATACCCCTGACGTCAAGGAAGAAGCGACAGCATCCGACACAGAAATCCGAAGACTCTGCTATTTAGGCCGGCTGAGGGCTACCTGCAGGCAGTTAACCCAAATGTGATGACTGCAACAGTGAATACACTCGAACATCTACATTTATGGTAAGTGTACACAACTGTACTTTCCTGCAACCGGACCCTAAAACTCCTGTAAGTTTCCCCTATGTAAAACATTTTACATCCACATAGGTTCATAGGTTCATACTAGGCTATCTGCCCTAGGGCATTTATAAGCCTAGCCAGTGTGTGTTTGGCTTTCGCCACCCATTTTAAATGAATTTTGCTATGCCCTTTTTCGAGGTTAGTATACTGTGCCTCTAACAGTGACACAGAAGTGATACCCGGGGTAAACCTACCATCTCCCATCCACTCATCAAGATTCCTCTTGAAGAGAGTCAATGAGGGACTCTGCCTAACCTGGACTGGGATTTTATTCCAGAGTGAAGGGGGCCTCTGGGTTATGAATCTGTCCCTCCAGCATGTCCTATTTATTTCAGTGCTGAGGTTCAAGTCTCTCGAGCACGTAGCTTGATGGGATTTGGATATTCTGAGGTGCAGCATGTCCATTAATTCCGGGTTGGACATGGCTTTATACGTCAGGCACAGATCGCCTCTGAGCCGACAGTATGCCACTGAGTAGAGCTGGAGTTTCTTTAACCGGGCAGCATATGGCATCTGTTTGAGCCCTTTGATCCTCTTGGTGAGGTACTTTTGGGGTCTTTCCAGTTGCTGCAGGTGTCTGGTAAGGTACATCCCAAAAGGGGCATTGTACTCAATTATGGGCCTGATGAGGGATGAGTAAAGAGGCACAATAACCTCCCCCGATCTAGATGTGAATCCCTTCATGATTAGGTGGGCTATATAAAATGTTTTTCTAACCACTTTGGCCACGTGGTTGTCAAATGAGAGATTGCTATCAACTTGGGTCCCCAGGTCCCTAATTACTTCTTCCGTACTTAATGGATTACCACCTATGTGGTAATTTGTGGGCACTTTGTTTTTGCCAAAGGGGATGACTATACACTTTTTGGCGTTTAGCTTGAGGCCGTGGCTCTGGCACCAGTTGTCTGTTTCTATGAGGCCCTTTTGTAGGATGCTTGTGTTGGCTGGAGAGTCGATTATGGCTCCCAGTTTTCAGTCATCTGCGAATTTGGTCAGCCACAGTCCTTCCGTGTTAGCCTGTACTTCCGAGAAAAATATACCGAACAAGAGAGGTCCCAGGACTGAGCCTTGTGGGACGCCACTTGTAACTGGTTTGGAGTCTCACATGGCTCCATCAATTCTAACCATGTGGGTTCTGTCCTTGAGCCAGTTTGCAACCCATTTAGTGACATAGGGGTTTATATTTAAGCTGGTGAGCTTATCTATAATGTCCGAGTGGGGTATGGTATCGAAGGCTTTTGCAAGGTCCAGGTAGGCTGTGTGGACCACCTTGCCCTCGTCAATGGCCTTGGTGACTGTTTCAAAGAAATCAACCAGGTTTAAGAGGCAGGATCTGCCCTTAAAGCCAAACTGGGTAGGATCCAGTGTCTGTAGGTCCCCAATATCTTTATTTATGAGGTCCATGATGATCCTTTCCATAGCTTTGCAGACCAAGCTAATCAAGCTTATGGGGCGATAGTTTCCAGGATCCGTTGAGGCACCACCTTTGTGGAGAGGGACCACTGTTGCTGTACGCCACTCTTTGGGTACATATCCTGTAGTAAGGCTGAGATTGAACAGTAGTTTTATGTTTGGGTTTAGTTCTTCTTGGAGTTCATGTAAGACACAGCCCGGGACACCATCTGGTCCCATTGATGCTGTGTTTTTTGCTTTGGAGAGGGCGGCTCTTACCTGAGCATCTGAGATGTCAGGGGGGCAGCACTCTGCTGGGATAGATATTTGCCCTTTTGGTGGGGAAGTGGGGGGGAGTTTGCACTCAACCTGTCAGCTAGGATGTTGGCAATGTCTGTGGGTTCTGTGTATTTTTTGTCATTTTGGACTAATTCTGAGCATATCTGGGAATTCCCACCCAGGTTCCTAACATACCTAAAGAAAGCCATGTGATTATCCTTAGTATCCTGTGCAATTTTTCTCTCGAAGCTGGCCTTAGACGATTTTATGAGTGCCCGTAGTTTTTTGCTAATACTGATCAGAGATGCCTTCCCTTTTTGGGATTTTGCTCTTATCATGTAGTAGCTTCCTCCTTCTATTGTATAGTTTGTTTATGGCTGGGGACCACCAGACAGGACGCCTAACTTTGGAGGATTGGGTCTTGGTTTTATTTGGGATTGCATGATCCATGCATTCCTGAAGTTGTTCATAGAATGCGTTTATAAAGGATTCTGCGGTCTGGACCGTATTCCACCTCGGTTTTGAGGAGTGTGAAATTTGCTTTAGAGAAGTTTTTCACTGTGGTTTTCTGGGCAGGGGCTGGGGTCGGGATGTGAATATCTAGTGATATTAGTTTATGGTCTGATCTTACCAGTGAGGGATACACTTCTGGTCTGGAGCATAGAGTCCCCATGTTGGTGATGATCAGGTCCAGTATGTTTTCCCCTCTTGTGGGAGTGGCACAAAGTTGTTCCATAGCATTTGAGTTTATAAATTCTAGGAACCTTTGGGCTAGGGTGTTGGAGCTAGAGTAATGCTCCCAGTCTATGTTAGGGTAGCTGAAGTCGCCCAATATAATGGTGTTTGGAGAGACCTTCATATTTTCCAGTGTTCTCAGGAAGGCCGAGTGGGGTTCCTGGGTTTGGGAGGGTGGTCTGTAGCAGGCTATAAACTGGAAGGCAGTTTTACCCACTGTTAGTTGTCCATGGATAGTCTCTAATGCTTCCTGCTGTGCCACCAACCTGGAGGTGTGGGTATCTTTGACGAATATTGATACTCCCCCTTCTTTTGTGGTTCGGTCCAAGTTTTGGGGATGACAAACATGGTATGAGGTATAACCTGGTAGTGCTGGGGTGCTCTCAGGAGCCTTGAACCAGGTTTCTGTTACTGCACAGATATCAATGTTCTCCATGCTAAGGAGAGTTTCGAGTGTGTGCATCTTGAGGTTTAGACTTCTGGCATTGAGTAGCATTACTCTTAGTTTCTTATCCCTTGTGATACCTATGGAGGTGGGTTTGTCTTTTGAGCCTTCCCTAAAAAAGGCACTATGGGGGTGGCTAGAGCCTTTGCCAATATCCGAAAGCCCAGGGGTGACAGGTGCAAGCCGTCCCTAGCGAAGCATCGTGGCTTTTCGAGCATGTCATCCCAGGCAGACAGGCATTGGATCCCCTTTGAATGACACCAATACTTAAGCCAATTGTTGAAATTGATCATCTTGTCTTCATATTGTGGCATCATTCTTGGTGTGAGGGTAAGATGCTACTCAAGGTCAGGGTCATACCGGCCTGGGCTACATGCTCAGAGAGCTCCTCTATGTCTCTCTTCATGTAGTCCAGGGAGGTACGTCTCAGGTCATTCACACCAGCATGGACAATGACTGAGTCATATTTGTACTTGCCTTGGAGTGACCTGAGTGCTTGTGTTATGTGACGGATCCTAGCGCCAGACAGGCAGCTCACCGTGACCTTCTCTTTGTTCAGCCTGTTGAGTGGGACGTCAGTGTGCCTGACGATAGTCACCTATTACAAGTGTATCAGGTGTGTTGTTTAGCCTTAAGGGCTGTGACTGTTCGGCACACTGGCTTTGTGAGCTATGTGTTGCACGTGTTTTGTTTTGGGGTAGCGGTTGCTTGGGTGTCTGCTTTGGAGGTCTCTGCTGCTTAGGCAGATTTTTATTTAGAGCCTGCGAGTATGTTTTTGTGTGTTTATGTGTTTGGTTTGCTGTCGTGGTAGGTCTATATGAGACTGGAATTGTAGTGAGTGTGGTTTCCTTCTCCTCCTGACTGGTTACGCCAGTACTGAGTTGAGGGAGCTCAGCCTCCATTTTGGCTATATGGTTGCATCTCTCACATGTGTTGGAATTTGTTGGGAGGAGGAGAGGGTTGTCTGTGTACATGAGGCAGTTGTAACATTGCCTCAAGATTCCCAGATTCACCAGCTGGACCGGAGAGGAGATTGACAACTGACCTTTGGACATGCTAGAATAGTATTGGGAATTCCTTTATAATTGAAAAAAAGGGCCAATGGGGAACAAAGTACTCAAGGGGAGTTTGTGAGGGTGTAGTGCTTTTAATTTTTTAGTGCTGACTTATATAATTGCTTTAGTGAGCAAGTGCCAGGCTTTAGAGTGGGAATAGGGTGTTTATTATGAGAACTAAATCAGTTCTAAGGGAAAAAGTGAAGAGCAGACTTTGTGGAGCTGAGAATGTTTTAAACCCAATTAAGCGGCGCTGCCCGATGCTGCGCTATGCTCAAAATCACGCAAAGCCACGCTAAAGCGGGTTTTATACAGGGGGACTTGAAAGAGCTAGAAGTTGGCCCAAAACGGCCAATAGACTACCAGATTCTTGTGCTGGGAACACTCCTCCAGGGATAGATAGGCTGCTCCAAGCTCCCCACTGCCACTGGTGAACAGAGAAGCCTCCCTTTATCCAAGAAAGGAAATGGGCAACACAGGAACTTTCCCAAAGTCCAGAATACAACAAAGCCTGTATTTGGACTACTCTAGGTCAGGAAAGACGGGAAACGAGGATCATTTTTTTCTTCTCAACACATACACTAACCCCTCTGTATTACAACTGTATTCATGCCTAGCTGTAAAGTTGATGCCATTAATATAGGAAAAAGAGCTTACTACATATTGACATATGGAACAACCATCACATGGAACAGTGCTTTTATTTATGCTTTTGATGAGATGTTCATTAAGCCTTGGGGGTGTGTCTGCTCTAAGGAGGATTTGCCACCCGAGTTCCTTGACTTGAAGTAAGGTGTCAGTGTTGCAGAAAAGATTGGTGACTACTTCCATACCTGTGAAGTTGAATTGAGTGAACTGGGGGCAATCCTGGCTTTGCCTAACTAGAACGTTGTGAAGATCTTGGTTACAGATAGCTTGTGTGTGCACCTTAATCCTAATCCTCAGTTTCCTTGTGGTTTTCCCCACATAGTATGCATCGCATTTTTGGCATATTGCGATCTACTCCACATTGGAGATTTGGTAATTTACATGGTCCTTGATGTGGATGATGAAATTGGGAGCTTTTAGTTTCACTTGGGGGATGGTGATGGGAAAATTGCACCAATGGCAGTGCTCTTATTGGTGCATGCCAGGGGGTGTGTCAGGGGTGGACTGTAAGAGGCTCCTTTCTGGTTTTTAGTAGGGTTTGAGGGCTGCACTTGAAGCTGAAGCTAGGCTGGGTCCCATACTGCTTATGCTCTGGATGTATCATATGAGGAGTGACCTTTTTTTTTTTTTTCCAAGGATGCTTCTGGGCATCCAGAGATATGGAAATGGGGAATCTGAGGGATTAGTTTTCTGTGCCCTTACCTTTGGGGGCGAACCCGTGTTTGAGGTTAGGAGGGTAATGAGTATTCCTAAGACCAATCACCCTTGCCATCTCACTATGAGCTCTCAAAATAATGCATTTTTTAAAACAGTTGTTTTAAGTGTAGGCATTCAGTTTGGAAAGGATCTTCACTCGCGATTCTACTGAGCTTGATGTACTGCCCCTTCACCGTATTGCGCATCATGAAGTTGGTGTGCTGACTATGGAAATCCAGATAATTGTTCTGGAAGGTGTGTTTCCTCTGGAGGGTGGATTTGAAGTGGTGGGTGTGTTGGTCTAATGTGAGGTCCACATTGATAAATTGAACCTGGTGCCCTTTCCTGGAGATGGTGAATCTTAAGAACTTTTTGCTGCGCTCCAGGTCATAGAGGAATGTGTCCAGTTCTGAGCTGGTGCCTGTCCAAATGAAAAAAAAAACATCGATAAAGCATATGTAGAGGTGCACCTTGGTGAAAACCCCTGATTTGGGTGAGGGTCTCGTCTTCCCATGCACTGATGGGAGCCATTCTGGCTCCCATTTCTATGCCCTAAGTATGTTGGTAAATGGCTTTGTTGAAAACAAAGAAATTGTTGGTCAGGACTACTATAAGGCGTTCTTTGCTCATATTAATCCTTTTCCCGCCCCATTTTGGTGTGCTTGCGTAGGTACCTACATATGAGTTCTTTGCCTTGGGGGTGGTTGATACTGGTGTATATGGCTACCACATCTAAGGTGACCAGTATGTGGTCAGTGGGTTCTACCTGGAAAATATGGAGCTGGTGTAGCAGCCACGAGTCTTGGAGGTAAAACTGGGATTGCTACACCCTGGATTCAGGAGGGAGTCAAGAAACTCTGAGATGAACTCTGTTTTGGTGCTTTTAGAGGTTACAGTGTGTCTGAATGGGGGATCAGTGGTGTTTTTGTGGATCTTGAGGATACAGAACATCCTGCCAAGCTGGGGGTTGTCCATCTCCATGAAATGATATTCTGGTGTGGTTATGGAGTCATCCTGCAGGAGTTTGAGGAGGGTGAGGTCTATTTTCCTGAATTCATGTGTTACCTGGTCTGCTGTAACCATGTGGTAACAGTGGTCTGCCTTGAGACCTGCCATCATTTTGTTTAGGTAAACTTGGTCCATGAGGACAATGCCTGTCCCTTTATCCACTTTCATTATTATGAGATGTGAGTGGGTGTGGATAAAGTGAAGGTCTGCTCATTCATCCTGTGAGAGATTGCGCCATTTCTAGTGTGGTTCCTTCTACGGGTGTCTAATTTTCTGCTCACACACTGTGGAGAACAATTCCAACGTATTATTAAGGTTGGTGTTAAACATGGTTTTTACGTATAAGGTGTACTTCGTTAGAGCTACCTGAACCAACAGTACTGTTGCAAACATTGGAGCGGAGGTTGAGGTCAGAATAATTAACATCCTGGTCTGTGTCAATTTGGTTAACCCCATTAGCTCCTTCTTTATCCTGCAATAATAATTTGAGATTGTTTCCTGACTAACAGTTTGGGGTCTATGATAACATCAGACAGCTTAGCCCTTTGAGCTGGTATGTAGTTTAATCCTCTCATAAGCAGCGAGAGGCTGTCCTCATCTAGCTCTTTATTAGTGAGATTAAAAAAATAAGTAACAAAGGGCCACAGCTCCAAAGGCAAACCAAAACTTTAATCTGTTAACGCTTTCGGTCACTCAGATCAAATGAACTTCTTCAGACAAATTCAAACAGTAAAACCCCTCCTTGTATAACCAAGAATTCACATGACCAATAAAATGCATTACATCACAAGTTTAAAACTGATTGTTAAAAGGCATATACGTATTTATAAAGATATTTACATATACTTTAAAATAATTTTTAAGCACTGCTGTGTGTTGTCAGGAGCTTACTTGAAATTGGTGTATTAAAGCTATATTAGAGTAAACTTATTATTAGTAGATTGGGTAAGTGTAAAAGTAAATTTCAAACTGAATTGAAAAAAAAAAAAAAAAAAAGCAGAGCTAGTCTAGCAGATAGTCTTGGATTAAAGGTTGGACAATGAATTGTCAGTTGCTAAATAGTGTTAGCAGGTGAAGATGACCAATTTGGTGAATCCTGACAATTGCCTCAACACTCTTTCAGTGAGTGCCAGTACCATGAAGTGAATTAACTGAAAGACATTTTCAGCACTATAGCAGTTTGGCCCTTACTGCAAAGCTATATGACAATGTAGTTTTGTTTATAAGTGTAGTGGGTATGAGGTTATCCCCCACATTGGGGTGCAGGTGGGCTTGCCCCCTGAAAAATAGCTTGAGCTTCACTGAAATTCTTTCACAGGTCAACATGATCCTTTGTTGTAGGAGATGGAAAGGAGATTTGGCGAAGGAGCTTGATAATTTGAGAATTTTACTGCAGTTGTTGACTAGTATTTTTTTTTTGTTTTGTTTGTTTTTTTTTTATAATTTGGAGACTACCAGAAAGCATTTAGTAGTTAGGTTATGGTAGCAGAGGGCCCAGTGCATGATAGTTATTAGAAAAGAGAGCATTGATCATAACTAGAGACCTGGTATTAATGACTTAGTATTTTAGGCAATATTTTGATGAGTTATGTCAAACCCAGAAGAAAAGAAGAGAAAAAGACGTTGATGGTAAAACTTTTTTTTTTTTTTTTTTTTTATTACAAAGCCTAGGCTTGACTAAATGTATTCAGTTTGATGGTGGCATCAGTGATAACCAGCTAGGGAAATAATTTCAATATTTATCAAGCAGGGATGAGGGAAATCAATTAGTAGTGATATCTTGCTGATTGGATTCTGGTGTTTGGAGGAAAAACGAAAGTCATGGTTAAATTATTTGAGTTTAATAAGGTGATACAGGAAAAATATATACCTGGATCATGGAGTGATGCATTCTTAACACTAATGCCAGAGGACGGGAACATTTTGACTCTGCCATCCTATAGAACCATGTTGGTGTTCAACCATGGTTGTAAACTGTGTGTAAGGTGATGAAATTGGCACCACAGTTGACAGATATTCTGTATATATTTTATATTCTGTACTGTACAGCTTATAAACAAAGCAAGTGTGTTTATCTCTAGGAATATCATAACCTTCCTCTACTGAGTCTTTTTAGGCCAGTCAGTGAGTATAATGTGTCCTTTGACATGTATCTGTCCAGACACATGCAACAACTGGAACACCCACAGAGATACCCTACTAAAATAATACAAGGTCTAAACAATATTACTGCATGGGCAGACTCAAAGCCCCATCACTGTACTTTGTATTTTACAGACTGCTAAGAGGTGACCTGTGTCTGGCATACGAGGTATCCTCCAACCCAATACAGATGGATGAACTGCACTTCAGCAAGTCAGATGGCATCAGAAATACTCAGTGTTGGGGTCTGAATCTGTTCTGCAGCATCATGTTGGGAGGGATATCTCACAAAGGATATTGCTGCTCTGGAACAGAATCCCCATCTGCACAAAACAAAGCTCATTCTTGTCTATATTCAAGCGCATATTGGATCGGTGGTTGGGAAAAACAAAATTGACACCAGGGCTACACACCCTGTACTGCTAATGGACAGAGGCAACTCCTAAATGCCTTATCTGATGCATGGGTCTCCTCAAGTTATCTGTGAGTGGTGAGTATGTAGAAAAGTACATTTTTGTCTTATTCTGGGCTGGATGTTATTAGCAAGAGTTGCAGTGTGTTCTAAAGGTGGTTTTGAAATATGAAATGCAAATAACAGTGTAGCAAATGTTGGGAATTGATAAAATTTTGCAGTGTAGCCAATTAGAAATAGTTATTATACAATGACTGGCCATTAATATTTGCAAACCAACACTCTGGCAAGCCCAACCAGAGTGCCCATTGTAAATCCCAGAATGTACCAACGGAAAAAGGTCCAATCACCCGGATTTCTTTCCGTTCGTATATTCCATAACTTTTATTATTTATTTATTTTATTTTAACAAAAATTTTTAAAAATCTATACTCCGGACTCCAGACATACCAGAGAGACAGCATGGAGGAAATACAAAGAAAATCAGGTATGTTATTTAAAACTAAAGACACACACCTGATTTTCTTTGCATTTCCTCCATTCTCTCTCTCTCTCCTACCCCTGAAGTAGCTGAAACTTTTTTTAATATAAAAAAAAAAAAGAAAACACAAACAGAGCAACGGAGACTTTTTTTTCCATTGCTTCCTTTTCAAAGCATTGATGTACAGGGTATGTGTGGGAACGCAAGTTCCTTATGCATGCGCAGTACATCAAAACAAGGCAGCAGGATAACACCAGCCATGGAAGAACAATACGGCGCCGTTATACAAAGACATTATTTAAGAAATTTCTTAAATAATGTCATTGTATAATAGCAATAACCGACTCCATGGTTGTGATTTATTGAAATTTACCCATGGTTGGCTTTATTTAATTACCCGGGCTTTGCCCTCAAGATTAAACCATACCAACCGTGGGTAAATCTTCAATATACCACACCACGTCATTGGTTATTGCTTAAATATTTTCTTACTGATACTAGTAGTTACAGAAGTGATAAATAAGAAATCAAAAGTTAAAATCAGTGGACAGTGTTGTCATTTAAGTAATGGACGAGATAGAATGGAGTGAGAATAGAATAGCACTAAAATATTCTGGGAAAAGTATGCCATAAGGTGATCACCATGGAAGAATTGTCAGAGGGGGAAAAGTGGTAATGAGGTGAGTGACTATGATGGGGACTGATAGGTGATTCTAAGGTAATAAATAGTTTTCTTTGAATTGTCAAAATGAAGCAATATTTGTACAGCTGAGAAATCATTAGAAATTCATATCCCAGTGTATTATTGTTTTGCTTGTTTACTTATTTGAGGGTTTTAGTTTCTTAGTCAATGTACTGAATAATAAAGTTGAAATATAAATGCAATGCATAACACCAAATAAGTGTTTTTTTTCCCCAAAATGATTTGAAAAAAAGTTAAGGTGTCAAATAATGCACTACAAAGAGAAACATTCATGGACTGGAATTGAAGTAAATAATGGGATAATTGTGCTAGATGGTAAATATTTGATTACTTTTGTGAAGTAACTTAATTATTTTTGTAGCTGGAAACTATTAAAACTTGGATAAAATGGAAGTCTTGCAATCTCACTTCTGATCTTGTTGAATTTACTAGTCTAAGCCAGAAATGTAAACAATGGAGGCAAAAGACTCCGATCTTGGAACAAAACTGTAAATTATGCTCTCAAAATCCAAACCGTTTTGGATAAGTATTGCTTTATTTGATAATTACAAACAGAGTGCAAAAGTCAAGCAAGTCATGGATGCTGCTGTTTTTGAAAGATTTGTGCAATCTTGTTAGCCATCATTATGCACAGTGTTCCTATATCAATTTGTACAACACACATATCATGTTCCTCAGTAACTTCTGGCTATATCCCACCTAGCTAGCCTACAAGTTAAAAAAAAATCTGTTTTAATTTCAAACAACCCCAACCAAAACAAGTCCAGTAACAGAATGTAAACTGTAACCTATACTGTCATCATCCTACTTTTCTTTGCTGCGTAGTGTCCATTATAGCTAACTGCCACCCCCCCCAAACTCGTATTCTAAATCTCACACTAAACACAGATAAGGGAGTGCAGCATTTCAAGCTGGTTCTTTTCACAGCTGTTCCAAAATTGTCATCTTCCATTTACACAAGATTCTACGTCATTTCCGTTTTGAGTCCTGAGCAAAAGTATTTTTGAAAGTAATAAACAACCAGATTGTGGAGTATGACATTGAATTGGTCTACTCACTGGCTCTAATACTGATTCACGTCAGGCTATATCACATTATAGTAAACCACCAAGAAGGAAAAAAAGTCCAAGAAACGACTCGGCCAGTATATCCAAAGAATTTATTTTATAGTACCAACAATTGATGTTCTCCAGCGCCTCGGCATAAGCCTTTTAACAGAGTATAACAAAACCCATTTCTCATTCCTTTATATAGTAAAAAACTATTCTAATAAAACAATTTAAAAACACTTAATTACGGCAGCCATTTCCAATCAAGCTCTCTATTTAACCCCTTAGGGTGTAGAGTGTCAAATTTTAAAATAAACAGTGCTTCTTTCCATTGTAGTTTATTCTTCAAGCACATACCTTTCACACAATGTACTTTTTCCAAAATTGTGCCTGTTAAATTCATACCATCACTGTTTTGATATTTTTTAAAATGAAAGCCTAAAGGGCTTTCTACCTTTTCATTTTTAATATTTCTCAGATGTTCTAAGAACCTGACTCGAAAACTCCTTTTTGATTCACCTATGTAAAATAAATTGCATTCACATTTGAGTACATAAACAATACCCTCTGTGTTACAACTAAAATTACCATTCACATTAAATTTCTTTCCATTTATACAGTCTAAAGAATTTACTGTTTGGTTACATATACTACAATGACCACATGCTTTAAAACCATAATCAGAAATACATTTAGTTAAACTGGCAGCAGAAAAAATAAAATAAGCATGAACTAGCATATCTTTAATACTTTTTCCACGTCTATAAGACACCATAGGTTTTTGAGGTAACAATTCACCCAAGCATGGATCTTGTAACAAATGTGTCCAATAAAACATAACAATTTCTACTAATTTCTCTGTATATGTTCCATATGTTGTAACAAAAAACATTTTATCCACTTGTTGATTATACACATTTTTATCTGATTTAGCCCTATATTTTACTTGTTTATGAGTCTGATGATTAAAATTCTAATTATTTTTAGCTTGTTCTGCACTATAACCTCTTTTGATAAATTTCTGACAAGTCAACTCAATTTCTAATTCTTTTTGTTGTTCATCACTAGTTAATCTTGAGATTCGCAATAATTCATTATAGGGAAGTGCTGATATTAAGTGTGGAGGATGGCAACTAGTCCCATTAATGAAATTATTCACATCTTCAAATTTATGATGCACTGATGTTACTACCTTATTACCTCTAACATGCAAATTTACATCCAAAAATGTAACTTTATCTCCCCACTGAGCTCCATCAAACTTTATACCAAAATTATTACAGTCTAGGTCATGAATAAAATTTTGTACATCTAAACTACCCCCTTCACATAGAAAGATTAAATCATCTATGTAACGATAATATTCTATTACATGACTTCTGAAAAAGCACATTCTATATAGAAATTTGGTTTCAAAATAACCCATAAATAGATTTGCATATACTGGAGCGAAAACAGCTCCCATCGCTGTGCCTTTAATTTGTTGATAAAGAATTTCATTAAATTTTAAAAAATTATTTTTAAGACAAAACAGTATTAAATCAGTTGTATAATAAGTAAGTGGAGTTTCACCCAAATGAAATTTAAGAGCTTCCACCCCTAATTCATGTGTAATATTAGTATACAAATTGTTAACATCTACTACTATCCAGTACCTATTTTCATTCCACTGAATTTTATTAATTTTCTCCAGAAAGTCAAAGGTGCCTCTAATATAGGAAGACAACTGCACAACCTTTGGTAAAAGTAATTCATGCAACACAATTCCTATATTATGAAGAAAATAGTTGTAAGCAGACACTATAGGACGACCCGGGGGATTATATCTATCTTTATGTAGTTTAGGAAGACAGTAAAATTTAGCCATAGTACAATTTTCTATGGAAAATTTCCTCTCTATGTCTTTTTTGGTAAAATAGCCAAGTCTATACCCCCTATTTATTAATTCATTATATGCTGACAAGGCTGTTTCATATTCCTTCCATATAGCAATTCTATATACTTCCTCATTATTTAAATTATCCATACACATCTTATAATACTGTTCTACTGTCATTATAACTAACTTATTACCTTTATCTGAGGGCTTAAATATAATATCTTTTCTACATCTCATCTTCGTTAAAGCCTCCCATTCATTTTTAGTTAGATTATAAGACACTTTTTCCTTTTTTTAAAATATCCTGCCTAGAATAATTCACTATGCTGGAAAAACATTTCACTGCCTCATTAGTAAAAGGAGGTATATAGTTACTTTTTATGCTAATCCCATTTGTCAGTAATAGACAGTAAGCATTCACAGTTTCATCATTCTCAGAAAAAGAATCACAAGAAAAAAATTCCATAGAAGTTGTTTCATTCAAAGAATCATCCATATCAAAGGAATTAGTTACTTGTACATTTTTTTCTTTTGACTTTGAAAAAAAGCACAAAAGATGTAACTTTCTTACTAGCTTAAAAACATCTATTTTAAATGTATGCATATTAGAAACAACAGTAGGAATAAACTTAATGCCAGAATGTAATACTGCTATTTCAGTATCTGAAAAAGAACTGCCAGTTAAGTTAAAAACATACTGTTAATCTAACCTGTCATTAACACCATTAGTCTTAAGAAAGTTAATGCCATCTTTTCCTTTTCCCCTGTTGATTCTGTTGTCTGCCCCACGTCGTATCTGCTTGTCCCCTTTTCCGACCTCTCTCACTTGTATTGGGTCTGTTATAAAAATGTTCATACATATATTCACTTTTTTGAGCTGGAGGGAGTGAAGGAAAGTCTGCATTTTCATCCGATAATTCTCCTGAAGCTTCTGTTGCTTCAGATGAAGCAAACGAGACACCATGTTTTTTCTTTACCATTCTTTTACCAGAAAACCCGCCCATGGTTTTCAGATGGTTTTTATTGGTAAAAGCAGTCTCATTTGCATAATCCCTCAGATCTCTCTGCAATTTGTGTATTTTTCTGTCAATCAAAGTCTCAGTTTTACTCAGTACTTTCTCATTAAGATCTTTAAACACGCCCTCAAATCTAGGGACTGTCAAAGAAGTGCATAAACTAGAGCACAGCTTTGCAATGTCATTTTTAATCAGTTTTTGTTTTAACAAATCTCGTTCGACTAGGATGGCCACCCATTCTGTTGTACAGCGATGTGCTGCTGTTGCCCATCTTTTTGCAAACTGTACATCTTCTACATTTTTTTCATCAAAGGGCGTAGAAGGATTTTTGAAAGGTCTTAAGCCCTTTGGAGTAATATTCAGCTCCAGATACCTTTGTAAGCTAATAATGTTATAATGTGTTGCGTTTTCTTTAAAAAGTAAACTTTCAAGTTTTTTAACATTACCTTGTAATTCAGCTGACATAGCTGCAGTATGATGTTGTCCTGTAGTAGAGACTGGATTAACAGTCCATTTTTGACATCCATCCAACAACACTTTATCCCAAATCTTCTGTGACTCTCCCAGTTGGGATGTAGAATTCATACCTCTATCAGGCAAACGTTCTCCCACCTGTAAAATATTTTGTTCAAAAGTTCTTTGAGTAGTATCTCCCAGTTCCTCACGAAAAATTCTGGGAGTTTGGAAAGAAGGATCACTGGCCATTGAAAAAAGTATATTAAACCACCAAGAAGGAAAAATAGTCCAAGAAACGACTCAGCCAGTATATCCAAAGAATTTATTTTATAGTACCAACAATTGATGTTCTCCTGCGCCTCGGCATAAGCCTTTTAACAGAGTATAACAAAACCCATTTCTCATTCCTTTATATAGTAAAAAACTATTCTAATAAAACAATTAAAAAACACTTAATTACGGCAGCCATTTCCAATCAAGCTCTCTATTTATCTATATCACATTATAGATTGTTTGCAATGGATCAAGAGCAAACTTTGATTTTGCACAAGAGTACTCACATGCAACTTCATGCATCCAAACACTCTTCCTTCACAGTCACTTGTAAGATAGTCTAATGTGAAATGGAGATGCCTTCTTAGAAGCATTCTCATAGACAAAAAAGGACATTTGAATGTGTAAAACATCCTTTTCTAATACATAGGTTTCAAAAACTGAGATTTAGCTCTACTGTGCTAAATTGGTTAAGATGCTACCTTACAAATAGAGCCTGCAATGTTAAAAATGAAAACCAACTATCCCATCTTGGCACAATCATTACAAGAATCCCTGGGATCAATGCGAGTCCCCATACTCTCCTCACTCTGTAAGCAATGTAGTCTGTACCATTCCATCAACTACAGTAACTTCTGTGTAGATCAAGGCCTTTATTTTTTGCTACCAAAACCACCTGCAAAAAAAAAAGTCTGTAAGCACTTCATTAAAAATAAACTCTCAGTAAGCATCTGGAAAACTGCCATGAGACACTTAATATCTCAAAAACTTAACTTCACAATATAAAATCATGTAGGTGCAAAGATGTAAATATCTGGGGTTCCTTTTAGACCCAAACTCATACTAAATTCAGAACAGGTAAATACCCAGCTAACAGCATGCTATACCTTATTAAACAATCTTGCCTCCAAACTGACAAGGGAGCTAGCAACATTCGGCAGTTGGAACAAAGGGTTAAGGCTGTAAGCTGTAGATGTCGTCCTATTCATATGCTGCTGTATTCATAACACATTGGGTCCACCCCTGGTTGACTGTCATACTTCTGGCCATTTTACAAAAGATAGATGCAACTGCTAGGCTGCATCTGACTTCCCATGTCTCTCTCTCTCTCTGTGGATATCAGCCATAAACAGACATAGAGTACAAAATGGACGTCTGCACGTACCCTCTGCAGAACTTTTCTGTTGACTGTGTGTCTGCCAGCTCTGGTAGTTGCTCCATCGGAAAAGTGATCCCGTGTGACTCGTTCATCTTATCTGACTTCAGATAAGTACTCCATAGAGGGTTTTGTTTATCCTTTGATACTGCTGTTGGGTTTCATGTTCGGTAGAAAGGGCAAGTGTAGGTGTGGAAGGCAAATTACAGATAAAGATTTGCATGAGCTCTACCTGTTTCACTTAGGCCAGGAACACAACCACACTACTTGTAGTATTTGTCAGGCCTTTGTTCCCAAAACCCTCAAGAGTTGCTTAGCTGCCTTAAAACTTTATTTAGGGAACCAACATCTAAAGTGTTTGGCTAAAGTGATGAATCCGATGTTGGGCCCCTTGGATGAGCCACCAGTCAAAAGGACAAAAAGTCTACTCCCGAAATGACTGCAGCGCCCTCCTCTCCAGCCATACTACTTGAGGCCAGTGAAGGCCTGGAGTCCAAGCTGGAATCCTCGGACATTCCTTTGCTGGATACCCAGGTGGAAGCCGTTAAAGAAGCAGAGGACATGTCCCAAAGGGAATCACAGGCATTTATATTGGTCGCCAAGGAGGAACCTAGGCTCATCATATCTGAGGGTCTGCATGGGGTCTCGCAAACTATAGTTTGTGAGGGCGTTAGCTGTGATATTGTGGAGTGCCATCCAGCATCTGGCCCTCCCACTCTTCGCCGGATCTCTGACACCGCGATGATGGATTCTCATGAAAAAGAAGCAAAAAACCAAACATCTTGCTCTTTCTCCGATGCCCACTGCATCTGAACAACTTCCTGACTGACAGGCATTCACTCAAGGCCTTTTAAATGCTTTCTTAGCCCTATGCCAAGCCCCTATGGCATCTACCCCCAAAGGTAAACTTGCTCCGGATGTCTCATCTGAAGAAGAGGATTCATCAGGGGATGAACCTCTCACCTACACCTCACAAATTGCTTCCCCTCTGGGGTAAGCTTCTCCAGAGGAGTCCAGTGGTACTGATTCCCCAGGAGAAGATTTCACCTTCAGGGAAACCATTGCTCATATGAAAGAATTCAAGTGGGGCAGCAGTCAGGTCACAAAAACACAGAAGAGGTATTATGACCTCCTGCAAATGGAGTCCCCCAACATGTCTGCTGTACCTCTAGTGCACCCTACCTTCTTCGATGCATTCCTGGCTGCCTCCAAAATCCCATATTCATAACCTCCAGAACCCAAACACCCGGACAGGTTTTATAAGATCCATGAGGATGCTAAACTCCTGTATAAAGCACCCTCTGCAGACCCTTCAGTCATTGTTGTGGCTACAGACAAAACTGCTAAGCTACTCCCTTCCACCCTCTGATAAGGATATCAGGTTAATGGAGCACCTAGGAAAAAATGTCTGCACTTCTGCTACCCTAGCACTAAGAGCAATTAACTACCAAAACCACATGGCCAAATATTCCCTGGCTCTGCTAGCTGATGTGACAAAGCAACTAGGGAACCTCCCTGACTCAGCCAATGCTAAAATATCGACCCTGTTGAATTCCTGCACTCAGGCGACCAAGCACTGTATTAAGTGCAGTTATGATGTAGTGGAGGCCTCATGTAGGGCTGCTGCTTCAGGATACATCATTAAGAGATGCTCCTGGCTTAGGTTGCAGCCTCTCCCAGATGGCATCAAGTAAATGAACTCTTGGACACACCCCCTAGACAATAAGGATTAATTTGGTTCAGCAGCTGCTGACCTTTTTAAGGGCCTCCAAGTGAAGGGCAAGGAGCTACAGGATCTGAGACCTATTTTTCTCCCTCAGATCCCATGCTTCCAAAGGAACTACCCTTCCAAAACCTCCTTTGTAAGAAGGCCTGCCAGACAGTTGCCAGCCAAAAGCAGCCAGGTCTGCTCCCTCTACCAAACAGCCCTTTCAGGGTAAGCCTTGTAGCCTGGGATTACCAGCCACTGGATCCACGCACCCCATTTTCAATCCGTCTTTCTCCCCCTATCATCTTGGAATCAGATTAACCAGGATTCTTCGGTCCTCTCTATAGTAAAACAGGTATACTTCCCAAACCTACTTCCAAAGGAATTCCTCAACCCCCTCGAGAACAACTGTCTTGCTTCTTTTCAGTTCTTCAGGAGCTCCTAGATCAAGGAACCATTCAAGAAGTCTCTCCACATGCAAGAGGAAAGAAAGGGATTTTACTCCAGGATGTTCCTAGTTCCCAGGAAAGAAGGTCCATGGAGACCAGTCTTGGATTTGTCCCACCTCAACACCTTCCTTCAGGTTTCCTCCTTTCAGATGCTCACTCTTCCTACCCTTCTCCCCCTGATTCTACCTCAGGCCTTCTTAGTATCTTTGAATATAAAAGACGCCTGCTTACACATCCCAGTCCCCACCCCCTCTTCAGGAACTTTCTCTGCTTCTCACTGGGTTCTGCACGCTATCAGTCCTGTGCTTTGCCTTTTGGTCACTCTTTATGGCCCCAAGAGTGTTTGCAAAATGCCTGGCACCAGACATAGCCTTTGCCAGGACAAAGGGTATCCAACTTTTCCCCTACCTAGACGATATACTGATCCAGGCCCTGTCATTTCCTATGCTACTACAACATCTAGACTGTACCATTTCTCTCTTGATAAGTCTAGGATTCACTGTAAATCTCAAAAAATCATCCCTGATTCCCTTCTCAGGAAAATGTGTTCCTGGGATGCAGGATCCTAACAGGAAAAAATGATGGCCTGTCTGCCTCCAGAAAAAATGTCTCACTACTTAATTCAAGGGGCTACTCCCTCTGAAAGCCATATCAGTCAGGGAGTTCCTCAAGCTCCTGGGGTTCATGGCTTTCACCATCCCCATGGTTCCTCTGGCAGAAATTCACATGAGAAAGTTCCACTGGTACTTGAGAACAGTCTGGAAACAACATCTGCACTATGGTTCCAATGGTCCCATGCCTTTCCAGGGAATTAAACTGGTGGATAGCCCAGATAAAGGCCAACCCAGGCCTGCCCCTGCAACCCCTGCCCCCCCCAAACAGGACCTCTTCACAGACACTTCAGACACAGGTTGGGGGGCAACCTTGGGAGAATGGAGCATGAGAAACCTATGGACCCTCATTCAACAGAAAGAACACATCAATATCATGGAAATGAGAGCCTTGATATTAGCCCTACAAATTTTCAAGGATCACCTCCTACCAGGCTCGATGAGGTGTTACACAGACAATACCGTGGTGCTGTGGTACATCAACAGACATGGGGGGAAAAGTCCCTACCTCCTGTGCAGGTTAGCCTTGCAGGCATGGGCAATCACCCTAGACAGCCAGGTCAACATCCAAGCTTTCTACATTCCCTCAGCAGACAATGTGATGGCAGATATTCTAAGTAGGACCATGACTCTATCTCACGAATGGATGCCAAACCAGAGATGCTTTTCTGGACCTAGTCCATAGATGGGGTATTCTGGATGTAGATCTGTTTACCTCCCCTATGAACAGACAGCTTCCAACCTCCTGCTCCAGGGTACCACACCCCAAAGCATGGAGGGGTGGTTGCTCTCTCATTAACTTGGAAGGGGATGTATGCTTATGCATCCCCCCCCTTCCCTGTCATTCAAAAAGTTCTGCTGAAAATTCAGAAAGAACAACTTCAAATCTTGTTGATGACTCCCTATTGGCCAAGGCAGCACTGGTTCCCCCTACTATTCCATCTAGCCAAGGGCAATCGCTACAAGTTACCCCAGTGGATGGACCTGCTCACACAGGAGAGGTGGACACTCGTACACCCACAACTGTCCACTCTGAGCCTTACACTGTAGGTGATAGGGCATTGATTCCCCTCAAACACCTTTACACAGAGGACGTGCTTCAGGTTTTGCAGGAGGCCAGAAAATCTTACCTTTCAAAGTGGAAGACATTTTCTGCCGGGTGTCAAAAATACAACTTACAGAAGAACAGTAGAACCCCCAATGGTCCTGTCCTGCCTGTGTGAATTGATGAAGTCTTGACTATCTTATTCCTTCATCAAGACCCATTTCAGCATGCCTGCCTCTCATCCCTCCTTTGGCTACTAGGCTGGAAGTTAAACTTTTTCTAGAAGGGGTTCTGCACCTCAGACCTCCAATGAAGCCCATTCTGCCTCCTTAAGATCTTAACTTTGTACTGGAAAAATTGACACTGCCCCCATTTGATCCAGCCAAAGACTGTTCACTCCAACATTGTACATGGAAAACTATACTCTTGGTGGCCATTACTTCAGCCAGAAGGGTGTCAGAACTACAAGCCCTTATGGCCTCCCATCCTTTTACAGTTTTCTACAAAAACAGGGTGCGTTTCCACACCAATTCTACCTTTATGCCCAAAGTGGTCAATGAGTTGCCCTTGAATCAGGCTATCAATCTACCCACATTATTTCCTTCACCACAAAACCCCCCATGAAAGGATTCTACATACCCTAGTTGTTCACAGACAACTTCGATACTATCGAGCCCAGACCACACCCATCTGTAAATTAGAAAGGCTCTTAGTGTCTTTCCACCCAAGAGCCCGGGGACACCCTCTTTCCAAGCAAGCCATATCCTCTTGGATATCTAAAACAGTCATCTTTTTCTCTACTGACCATGGCAGAAGGCTTCTCTTCCCAGTAAAGGCACACTCCACTAGGGCAGTATCCTCCTCTGGAGCTTTTTTCAATGGTCTAGATACAGCTGCCATTTTAGAAGCAGCTACATGGTCCTCTATCCATACCTTTACCAAACACTTACAAGTTGGACATTATTTCTAGGGTCAGAGCAGGGTTTTCCAGAGCTATCCTGCATGGGTTTGTGGAATGCTTCTGTTCCTCTTTCCAATTCTTAATACAGGAGCTTTTGCACTGTCCCTTGTGTTATGAATGCAGCAGCATATGAACAGAAGGACATAGTATTGTTGTGTAAAATCTTACCATAACTTTAGATGTCCTTATCTTCTATATGCTGCTGTATAGTTTCCCTCCCTGCCTTCCCCCTTGTACTTGCCTGACTCCTGAGTACCCACTCTGTAGTAGCTGAATCCGGTGGCATTCAGTTCTGAGGAGGGTGCATGCTGACATTCGTTTTATACCCGATGTCTTGTTTATGGCCTACATCCACAGAGAGAGATGTGGGACGTCACATGCACCCTAGCAGTAGCATCTATCTTTTGTAAAATGGCCAGACATATGAGAGTCAACCGGGGCAGACTCCCTTGTGTTACAAATATAGCCTGTAGAAGAGAAAGACATCTAAAGTTATGGTAAGATTTTACACAATACTTTCCTGTAGTACTTTCCAGCCCCCATTTACTTAATGTGCAACCTTGAGCAAGTCAGTTAACTAGAAATTGCAACTGGGTTGCTCCTGAAAAAGGACTGAGAGTCTAATGAGTATATTTAGTTAGCTAATGGGTATTATTATTATTATTATTATTATTATCATTACTAAATGTACTAGTCCCTCAGAGTATACTATCCCTCTTAACTTGTGCAAACATCAGTGGACTCAATAAAGCAAAAAGTGCCACAGTAGTAGCTGAAGATACCTCTGTCCTGCTTTTACTAGCTGTTTTCTAATTATTGCTATCCTGTGTCTTTTGTAAAGTACATATCAAAACATCCTCCTGTAACTTCAGATACACAACAAATAATTCACTGAACCTACTGAGAGAGTGCTTGCTTGGACAAGTTACTGGTGGGGAAAAAAGTTTTTGTAACATAGTCCCAGCAAACTGGGATTATGTCCTAGAGAGCATAAAAAAGGAAGCGCAGTACTTCAGAGTCGGAAAGAAAATGATAAAATACCTGTGCAGCACTTTTAGCTGCTACTGCTTGAGGAATATTGATACAGTAATATGTAATACATATCAACAAGTCATACTCAGTATTGTATACCTTCCGCTAGTAATTGATAAACCCTCACTGCGAAAAAATGCATTTATAAGTTGTAAATAAGTATACATGTGTCATTACTAAACCAGTTATACTTCATCTGTACCAAACCTGCACATTGGGTGTGAAATGGGAAGTATACTGTAAGAAGCTGCATTTTAAGTAATGGTGGCTAGATGTACTCTACTTCTCACATTCTGCCACTAGACCATCTTAGTTTATATGCATCAGTGTACTATACGTTAGTATGCTTTTTTTTGTTAAATAAAAAACATCTTTATTAAATGATCACATGGCATAGGCAATCTTAAATTTATATAAATGAAAAACATTGACTCAACTTTGCTTGCGAACATTATGGATCAAAGATACCATTGAGATGACTATAGTTACAAACATTATACATCACTTATCTATCCAGTCATTGTCAGTTAAGTATTATATCGTTAATTCATTCTACCTTCTTTTAAACCTCTTCCTTTCTCTGCCTGTATTGTCCTCAAAATTCACGTTTGTTTTCCTATGTAGTTTGTGCCTTCTGTTTTCTAAAGATCCCAATTCCAATTGTTTTATCTCTGTTACTATATTTACTACTTCTAGTAAAGTTGGTTTAGATTTTGATTTCCATTTTCTAGTAATTGCTGGTTTTGGGCAGCCACCATAATTAGACCCAACAAGTCTTTACTATGTCTAGGCAATTCAGATTCCGTCTCATAGCTCAAAAAATCATCTCCCAAGTCAATTCAGTCTGCTCACTCAGCATCCCTGACAGAGTGGTGTTCTAGATTCGATTAAAAACTCTACCAGCGATGGTCTTTCGTTTTAGACCCCCATATTTCTTTTTCTTTGCCTGTATTGTGATATCAGTTCTTGGTAGAGAAGGCAATCTCTTAACCTGCATTCCAGATAAATTTGTGGCATCTTCCCATTATATTGCATTTCTCTTTCTAGTTATTTGCTCCCAGTACCTTGGTTCCTTTGTCAGTTTTCTCCAATAAATTCCAGCCCCCTCTTGCCTATTGTCTGTATCCCTAACTACAGTCATCCCTATATTTTCTCCATCCCCATGCTGCTTTAGTTTTTAAAATACTCCCTGCTTTTTTATGAATATAATATTCTGTATGATTGTCATTCTCTTTAATATAAATTAGTATGTTGTCTAATATCAGTTTTAGTTTTATATCATTATTATGTATGCACTAATCTATCTAATATACTGTTAGGTCTCTGTCCCCAGGTCATGGTTGAAAAGGATCTGTTGACCAGTCCACCTATACAGTTAGCAAAATTAAATAAATAAAATGAATCCAGTGTGTCAATCAATATTATCATTGCTGTGCCTGTTTTTATCAAGTCAATCAGTGTTATCAGGTGTTCAGCTGGCTGTGCCTGTTTTGAAAATGTTCCCATTTTTCTTTGATCTAGCTGCCCTGAATCTTTCACTTCCTGCTAGGTCATTATTCGGGTCTTTGTCATGAGGCTACTTAGACCCAGAAAAATGCAACCCTGTAGCAGGAAATAACTTGTGAAATAAAAGCAACTGACTAGTGTGCTAATGTGTGTTTGTGAACAGTTATGTACAGTATCTTTACTATATTGCTACTGAGAAACGGTTATACATGCCTCAATTTTGTACAGCTTTTTTTTTTTTTTTTATACATTTCCCCAACCCCTTTTAGACCCTAAGCAAGTTTTCTTGGGACATCCCAAGGAACGTAGACTGTTGGATATGCATATTAATTTGCTGCCAAAATTTCGAGCTTCACTCTCATTGTGAAGTTCTTGAATTGTTTTCTCAAACGTATTAAATTGGTAATAATTGACTCGCTCATAATTCTGTCAAAGGCTAGTAATCCCAGTTTTTCTTCTGCTCTGGAGTAGTCACTTCAAGGGATTGTAACTTGCTGGAGCTGTGAATTTCATAGCACGTATGCAGAATTGAAGCTTTCTTTCAGAGAACTCGAGCTTTCCCCAATCATTTTTCCATTGCTGTTTGATTTTTCCCCTCAGCCGAAGCTTGCAGCTAAGGCACATTACTGGCCACTCCTATGTCTGTGGATTAACTTGGCTGAGTGCAGCCCTCAGACTTTAGTTTGAAGTACCTTCCTGTATTTTGAACTTCTGACTTTGATTAGGATTGGCCAATACAGAGAGCTCACCCAAGGAGCACTTGAGCTTTTGCAATTCCTGTCTACAGGCTGGGACCAGATACCTCTGTAACCTTGTTTGGCTGTTTTTGAGGTCTGTAAGAGGGGTGGCTGTTGTGCTATAGTGAAGGATACATTTTTCTAAAACCTCACTGCCTCAGTGAATGGCTTCATTTTTGGTGACTGGGAAGGACATGCATAGAAATTTTAGCCAGATGTTACTACCGTTCCCACCTTGTGACCAAGGTAGGACACTTCAGCCATTTCCACCTGGCAAATTCTTTTTTCCTTCACAATTAATCCTGCTTATTTTAGTTGGTTTAGCACCTCCCTAACATGTTGAACATATTCCTGTAAAGTTAGACCTTGGATGTTGTATTACTAAAAGAGGATAAAGATCCTTCAGTCCTAGTTTCATATAATCAAATTTCAATTTTAACCACAATTATAAAGTGTTTGTACACACGCACACACACACACCCGAGCTAAGAGAATTGTCTACTTGCTGCCAAAAGTAATCTGAAGCAGTGTGATTTTGTAGAGGTGGAGGCAAACATTTGCCAGTATTAATAGAACAATTATGCTCCAGAGGGAAGCAGAGTGCAAGAAAACATGGCTATTGTTGGGGGGGGGGGGGGGGGGTCTTGATGCACAGAAAACATTCACTAGAAACAAATGTTGTTTTATAAGTAGAGAAATGGTAGTATTTTGGTTCCCTGATAATAGGGCTAATAAGGAATATATGTAAAGAGAATTAAGCTGGGAAGGCTTCTATCTCTGGTAAACTGACCCGGGCAGTGATGTTTAGAACCACTAGCCAAAAAAAAAAAAGAAAAAAAAGAAACTCAGAAATTCTAGGATTGTTACTGGTATGGCAGTCAAGAAAAGTTAGGTTTACTTGCAGGTGTTGTTTTGGACTTGATCAGTCCAGAAAGGGATATTTTGCTGTTGTGGAACATTCTGAGAGACTTTCAAGTATTTGGGGGATAAAAAATAAAAATGATACAAAATTGAACCCGGAAGCTGTTAAACATGGATATGGATAGTCTAATAATAAGTGGTGAAAATATATTTAGCCCCTTTAATTTTATTTACAGGTTAGGAGCATTTTTTTATCAACTATAGAAGAAGTGGATGATGGTAAAGGGTTGAAGGAATTTATTTGAGAGAGAGAAAGAGGACAAGATTTAAGTGGGATAATAAGTTGTCTCCCCATAGAACAAGGTGGATTAAGATTACCTGATTTGAAGGGATACTTTAGAAATACACAGTTAAGGCTCATATATATATATATATATATATATATATATATATATATATATATATATAAAACTTGAGCAGAAGGTTATAAATCAAAGTGGGAAAGACTGGTGATGAAACGGAGACAGTTAAAGAAATAAGGATAGTTGGATTTTGAATGCAGGTCCTTAAGGAGAATAACAACCGTGCAGCATATTATATTCATACCATAGCAGAAAATGTTCTAAAAACAAAGCCAACACAGGGATGGAGAAAAGAGATATTGCCAGTAAGAATGACTGCAAATTGAGGTATAGAAAATAGGTAAGTGCTGCTGGAAATTACCCATTAACAAAAGAAAATACAGCAGGTCTTTTTACCCTTCCTGCTTTACCATAATGGCTCAGAACTTGGGAAAGCACCAGCCCTGTTAAATACGAGGAATCTCATTCATCGAGTCCCCCATTAACAAAATACAGAGGTCATTATCTCTTAAAAGTCTATCTGTTAAAAGTCTATGAAGTACAGCCAAACTGGGTCCACAGCACGTCCCCTTAGCCTAAGAAGCCCACTAGCATAATTTAATTTGGACACATAGAACAAAGCTCCTTTCTACTGTAGGCTCTGTAGTTCAGCTGTCTGCCTTAGGTTTTAGCATTCAGAAACCGAGCTTAATCATACTAACTAAAGAAAAACAGTAGAGCTCCCTGCATAAAACATTTAAAATTACAAAATACATAGCATAAACCTGAAGCAGGGGTTTAAACTCTTGAGCCTGTATTAGCCCCGCTGTGCTCGCCCTCACTCCCTGCTCCGCTCTGCCCCCAAATTCCACCCGTCCCTAGAGGTGCTAAATTTATAGGCACAATTACCACTCGTCTAACTATAGAACCAATCAGCAATTGTAAGACCCACCCTAAACACAACGCCCTCCCTATTTCTTTACTCTACCCTCATCTACTACCCTCCCACCCCCATTCTTAAACAATTAAGTTGCAAAACCTCTGCAGTGCCTCTACAAGCCTCACCCTCGCCTTTCAGTTCAAAGCCTTCCTACTACCTTTTACCCTTGCGGATAATTTCGTATCTTATTACAGCTCATGAACATCTCTCCCTTTCTGACTCTCACTACCCCAGACCGATACTCATGCTCTTCCGCATTACTTTAATCACCCACTACTCCCTCTCCTTCCAACTCCCATACTACAATAACACAACAGCTCATTCGAGACAGTTATGTTAACCCTAGAACTAAACACTGCTACAAACTTTTATTCAGACTTCAAAAACTAATAATTAATTCTCAAACTAACCTCACAATGGATGGTGACATCCACCCCAACCCAGGACCAACCCCATCGGAATCATCCAACCCAATATATAACATCCCCTCTAGCCTGCAAAACTTAAACATCTCCTCTACCTCTCTCCTCATCTGCCACCTAAACATTAGAAGCCTTAAGAATAAAGTCCACTACCTGCATGCACTCTTGGCAGTACACTCCCCAGACATACTATGTCTTAAGGAAACCTGGCTTAAGCCATCCACCACTGATAATGAAGTTACTCCTCCAGGTTACAATATAATATGACTGGACTGCACCTCAAAGAAGGGATGGGGGTAGCTGTCTTATATAAATCTTCAATTAATGTAACTATTTCAACTCTCCCCAAGCTCCACAAGCTGATAAAGCTGAAATACAATACAAAACTACCAATTAACCAGCATAAATCTATAAACATTGGCTGCATTTATATCCCACCTAGTAACACCGCCAGCAACCTTGAAGACATTCTACAGTGGCTGTCCATAAACTCCCCACAAGAAACTATTGTTTTAGGTGACTTTAATATGGACTGGAACATCTGCTCCTCAGACTTCCCTACTACCCACATAAATCTATATGGTTTCTCCCAAGTCATAACCTCCACCACCAAAACTAGTAAGCCGAATAACAAAGAAAGTATACTAGATTGGATTCTCATTAATAACCCTCCCCATATGTATAAAGTAGGCACCCAACCTGAGGAAATAAGTGAACACTTCCTAACGTATATACTCTGACAGAAAACTGATATCACTCAAATACGTAGCTTCAGAACTATTAGGAACAATAAGAGCTTCAATCAAACCAAATTCCAAATAGAACTTTGGCCATGTAACTGGAATAGACTAAAACTACTCCCATAGACAAGGCAGTATCACACTTTAGCTCCACATTTCTTAGAATCCTTGACAGTTATGCATCCACCCGGACCAATCAGAACAAAGAAAAAAGTGGCACTGTGGCTGTCAAAAGAAACTAGGCAAAAAATCATGAATAGAAATAAGGCTTGGTCCTCTTGGCAAACCAATAAACCCCTTAAGGATCAACATATATAAACAGCTAAGAAATTATGCTATAAAAAGTCTATAATATTAGACAAAAAAGACTTACTGTAACCTGCAACATAAACATCAAAATCGACCACAAAAATGTTGGTCCTGCTTAAATAATCTCCATCCAGGTAACTACCCCTATCCCTGCGTCTGTCCTCCAAAAACCTCCAGAAAATATTGCCAACACCTTCTTTACGGAAACTATACAATCCCTTGCCAACCAACTAGGCCCCAATAACCTAGACCCTATTTATCCCATATCCAATACCCATCCAGCCTTTAACTTTCAACCTGTGCCAACAGCCCTTATTCGATCCTTAATCAAGAAACTGAAACCCACCACCCCATCAGCTGACCTACTCCCGGCTGAATATCTTCAAAAGGCTGCAGGTGCAGTAGCATATCCCATCTCAATATTAATTAACAGAACCATCTCTGAAGCATATATCCCCTCCATCTGGAAAATTTCCCACTTAATTCCTCTCCATAAAGGGGGTAACTCCACTGACCTTTCAAATTACCGGCTCATCGCCATTCTGTCTCCTCTGGCTAAAATTATGGAAAAATGTATCCACAAGCAACTCCTTCATTACCTCAATTTGCACAATCTCCTAGCTCCCTCCCAGCATGGATTTAGACCCCACCATAGTACCACCTCAGCCCTTCTATCCTTCTCTCAAACAGTAAATCAAATCCGTAGTAATACACTCTCCTGCGCCGTCTTTCTTGATCTATCTAAGATATTTGACATGGTAAACCACCAACTACTCATTCGAACACTAAAACCTCTTGCCATAGACAGCCTGGCAATATGCCGGTTTCAGTCCTACCTAAGTGGCAAACGACAAGCTGTGCTATGGAAGGGGATAGCCTTTCCTCCCTACTGCCAGTCACCCTTGGAGTTCAAGGGTCTATACTAGGACCTCTCCTATTCTTCATCTTCATTAATGATCTTTATACAGTCATCCCCAAAGCAACCTGCATTCAGGTTCATAGGTTTGTACTAGCCTATCGGCCCTAGGGCCTATGCAAGCCTAGCCATAACAATTCCCTGGATATTTCTTCCCACGATATTTATACAGATGACTCTACCCTAATCTGTTCTGCCACCTCCCCATTAGACCTGCAGACCTTAACCCAAAATACTTTCAACATAGTAGAAAACTGGCTAACTGACAGGCATCTCCTATTGAATCCAAATAAAACAAAACTGCTACTTTTCACCCCCACCCAGAAAGCTACACTACCATCATTTACCATAACATCTAATAATGGCACAATAATTTCCCCAGAAAGTAATACAAAACTATTAGGTGTAATTGTTGACAGTAACCTTAAGTTTGATGCTCACATCGACAAAACCATTAAAATAGTCAACAAAAAGCTAGGATCTCTATGTAGGATTAAGGCATTTGTAACCCTAACTACTAGGACAGTGATTGCCTGAACACATCTACTTTCACCCCTTCTTTATGCCTCCCCAATCTATACAAACCTGAGTAAATCTGACCTCAATAAACTCAATAACTGCTACAGTAACATAGCCAGATTTGCCACAGGCTCAGCATATAGAACCCATCACTGTATTAACCTACAATCTCTAGGCTTGCTAAAGTTTCCCCCTCAAATCCAATATAACCAATTATTAATAACCCACAGAGTCCTCCATCAGCCTGAAAGCACGCCCATACTGAAAAGTATAATTACCCCATACAGTAACCTAAAACTCTCCGCTGATCTGACAAAATGCTGCCACTAACTGTTCAATCTAAAAACTCAGCGGGTGAGTCATTATTCTGCATCTCTGTTGGTACAATCTGGAACAGACTCCCTGCCAAACTTACAGCAGTCCAATCTATAAACCAATTTAAAACATCTCTCAAAAAATACCTTTAAAGTCACTGGCTGTGCCCCTGTACCACCCCTGACTAACCAGCTCACCACTCTCTTCACCACCTGACTATCTGTAAAATAGTCTCAAACATTACTATCGTTCTCATATGTATTGTACTACTGAATGATATGCTACCTTATTCAGCCTTGTACCACTAAAAATGTCTTAAGTTCAAACAAGAAAACTAATATTGTTAAGTTTTAATTATTTATTTTACATTTGTTGACCAGGAATGTCTGACTGAGCCGAGGCCCTTTTTCAGCAGAGGCCTGGGGAGAAAAGCTCCAGTACATACAAGTATAACATTAAGTACATTGGTATAGATTTTATACAAGTCGAATACAGCTAAATCTTATACAGATAACAATTAGTTGTACATATATTAGTTAAGCAGAAGGGAATATAAAGTACAAAAATCAGGGTTATTTATTTTTTTTTATCACATCAGACCAGTAGTTATGCAAGTTTTACAGAGAGAAGTACATAGATTGAGGAAAAGTTAAGAATGGAAAGTTTTCAAGGAGGGTTTGAGCATTGGCAGATCCATTTCTTATTGAAATATTCCTTTAGTGTTAGTTTAAACTGTTTGGGATGTGCCTGTGTTCGAATCTCGAGGGGAAGATTGTTCCATTCAATAGAGGGGCGGTAGTTATATACGTTTTGTCCTGCTTTAGATTTGAGCTTGTAGATTTTTAGAAGGTCTTGGGAAGAGCTACTGAGGTTTCTTGTAGGAGCATAGTGGGAGATAATAGAGTGTAAGGCTGGACAGAAAGATGGCTGATATAGGATTGAGTGTATGGTTTGGAGCTGAGAGAGAAGGAGGAGTTGGGGCATTTCAAGCCAGTTTAAGTATCTTAGTGAGAGACAGTGGTGAGATTTGTAGGGTTGTTGGGTTGCAAATCTAGCTACTTTGTGATAACTAGTCTGAAGTCTAGCAAGGAGAAGAGGAGTTAAGGTTAGTAAGAATTTGAGAGCAATATGTTAAGCAGGGAAGAAGATAGGCATGAGTGAGGGCTATTCTGGCTTCCTGAGTAAGAAATTTGTTATTTCTATTTAGTAGACTGAGCTTAAGGTGGGTTTTCCTGATGCAATTATTTATGTGGAGATCAAATTTTAGTTGGTCATCGATTGTAATACCAAGGAGTTTTGAACTTGATTTGGCTACAATTGGTGTCTTGAGTGACTGGATAGCGACGGAGGTCTTGATTTGGTTAGCTGTTTTAGGGAGGAAGCGTAGGAGTTTCATTTTTTTAGGGTTTAGGATGAGTTGGTTGTTGGAGAGTCATGTTTCTACTGAGTTAAAGAATGATTGGGTAGCTGTTAAGAGTTCTGAATGAGAGTTAGTTATAGCTAACTGTAGAGTCATCAGCATATTGTATAATGGAGGAGTGTGGGCAGGAGGTATAGAGCAAGTTTGTGAAGATGTTGAAAAGTAATGGCCCTAAAATGGATCCTTGAGGGACTCCCATTTGTATTTGTAGTGGAGTTGATAGAGCAGTATCCCATTTTACAGATTGGAATCTATCTCTAAGTTAGCTTTCAAACCATGCCACTGTATCAGGAGAGAAATTGAGGTTGGATAGTTTGTTTAGTAGTAGAGAGTGAGATATGGTATCAAAGGCCTTAGAGAGGTCAAGGAAGAGACAGGAGATAAGTTTATGGTCCTCTCTGGCCAAGGAAATAGTATTAAGAAAGGATAGGAGTTGCCGTATAAGTATTAAGCTATGGTCGAAAACCACGTTGAGTAGGTTTTCCTGTGAGAAATGATCCATGACTTGAGTATGAATGCACTTTTCAAGAACTTTAGAGGGGAGAGGATGGCAGTAGGCCTAAAGTTAGAGATTTCAGTGGAGTTACCTCCTTTGTGGATAGGTATGGTATAGAAGTGTTTCCAGATGGAAGGTACTTTAGATTCTAGAAGGAACAGTTTATGAGGATAGAGATAGGATAGGCAAGTGAGTGGGCACTGACTGGAGAAAGTAGGGTGGGATGTTATCTGCAGATAAAGAGTAGGGTTTAAGTTTGGAGAGTAAGGTACGGATGTGGGTTGTGGGATGGGCTTGAGAGAAAAGATTTTTAGAAGGAGTTGTAGAAGAGAAAGCTGGGTTTGTGGGGTTCTTTGTGTTAGAGTTATTTGAGTTAAAGAGATTGGATATTGATTCAACAAAGTAAGTGTTGAAGGTGTTTGCTGTGTCTACTGGTGTCTTTTCTGGGGTAGGGTTGGGTGAGGTACGGTTTCCCGGATGGTGCATTTGATTGATTGTGCGCCAGAATTTCTTTGGGTCTGATTTTAGTGTTGAAGGGGGGTTATAGTAGAATTCTTTTTTCTTTTTGTTTAGTCTTTTGACCAGGTTTCTTTGTTCTTTGTATCTTTGTAGATCATAGGGATTTTTTGTTTGAAGCCATTTTTTCCAGGACTTACCTCTAGACTTCATGAGAGTTCTTGCACTTTTTTTGTTAGCCAAGGAGATATTTTAGCTTTTGTCCTGATTTTACGAGGTGGTGCTAGTAAGTTAATGATGTCCAGAAAAGTAGACTTGAAAGCAATGACAGCCTCATCTAAAGGAAGCTGAGGAAGGAAGTCCCGGTTTACTCTAGATATTAGAGTGTTAAAAGTTTCCGGGTTAAAACTGGAGAGATTATGCCTGTTAAAAAATGTGTGTGGTTTTGGGAGGTGACTAGTATGTATTAGCACTTTTATAGGTGAGTGGTCACTCAGGGAATCGGGGAAAAGTTTCAGGATTGTGATATTTGGATGGAGCTGAGACAAGTATCCTATTTATGAGGGTATTTGTAGTGTGGGTGTTTAGTGTGTTGACTTGGTAATTAGCTGGGTAAATCCATACAGATTAATATTGTGTGTGGATCCAGGGTTATTAAGGGTTAGCCAGTTGATGCTCATGTCACCAAGGAGGATTGTTTAATTTGGGATATTCAGGGGAAAATAGGAGAGATTGTTTTCCAGTATTGGAATATTATCACCTGGTGGAATGTAGGTGGCTACTATAGTGATTGTAGTGTAGTTGTTTAGTTTAAGGTTAACTGCCAGTATTTCTGCTGAGGAGAAAGATGGCTTTGGATTTGTAATGAGAGAAATAGTGGGATTACTAGAATAAACAATGGCAACCCCCCACCCTTTTTGTTCATTCAGTCTAGGCGAATCATGTTATAGCTGAGGGGGGGATATCTTTATCTAGGTTGTGTGGTTTAAGCCAGGTTTCTGTTACTGCAATGACATCAGGGATATGATTTGCTATCCAAGCATGGAACTGACTGTTTGTTGAGAGTGCTTCTGGTATTAATAGACTAGAAGGAGATTTGTTTTAGGGGAGTAGTTAGAGGAGCTGAGGTGGGAGGGATGTTTGGAGGTTTGGGTTTGGACCTGGGTTTGGATGAATATCACCTGCTATAAGTATAGTGGTGGGGAAACGTTTGGATTTTGGTATGAGTGGGTAGTACCTAATAAGCTTTGTCTTATTTTTTGGAGTTAGGGAGTAAGAAGGGGGTATTTTTATTTCAGGGACTAGAACGTTTAAGGGTAGGAAAGAGGGAAAGATGATAAAGTCAATTTTTGACTTAGGTTGATCATTTGGGAGTGGGTTGGTGAGTTATTTATGGAAGGAGGGTAATGGTGCATGGGGTGCAGTGAGATGATGTAAGAAGATTAGTTGAAGTAGTAGAAGGTTGGTGAGCATTAAGGTATACATAGTGGGAGATCAGATATAGGAAAGAGTATAGAATGGAGTTTGATTGAGGAAAGGGGGAAAAGGTGTGGTGGAAGTGAGAGGGGGGTAGAGGTAGGTTTTAGGAGGTGGCTGTGTACAAGAGGTTGGTACATATAGTGTTTAGTTGATGAATGAGGTGGAAGAGGGGGGAGAGTTAGGGAGGAGAAAGTATGATAGTAGGATGGTGTGGTGTAGGAGTGGGAGTGGTCTAAAAAGAACCCGAGGGAGATCTAATTGGTAGTTGTAAGAAGGGGGGGGGGTGTGTGTATTTCTGCAATAAGTATAGGAGCACTGGGGCAGGGAGGGGAGCGGAGTGAGCCTGTAGGGCGAACGGAGCGGGATACAGCAAGTGAAGAGAGTGCAGCAAAAAAGTATCAGAAAAAGTATCAGCAGCTGTAGTACAATACTATGGTAAGTGGGTAATGTAATGAAAAACTGTTAAGGGGGAAAGCTTTAACAGGCTGGAAATATGTCCATTTTAGCAAGGGGTAGAGGCTGTATAACAGTTAAGGAGATAGAGAGTATGAATTAGAAAGAGTTTAGCCAGCTTTAGAAACTAAACCTCAGGAGAATAGTGTAGTACTAGCTATTGTGTTGGTAGGTGCTGCCACTTAGTGGCATAAGAAAGCATAGCAAGCAGAAGTGTTAGTAAGTCTTTGAAGTAAAATGATTATTCAGGGTTTAGGGACTGAAGGGGGGAAGAGTAGCAAGCTGTCTGCGGCAGGCTTCTAAAGACACACACTCAGAAGGGCAGACAAGCACAACCTGGGTATTAGGAAGTAGTTTAATTAGCTAGTCTATAGGTAGTTTCCTTTGGCTACATACATTCACAATAATTGTATTGGGGAGTCCTCACAGTAGCAGCGTTCAAGGTGACCCCGGCTAGCAGGCAGGTTCAGGGAGTCTTCTGGGTTAAGCAGGAGGTAGTTATTTTAATTATATTGGCAGGGAGGGAGCATCTGGAGTGGATTACTGTAAAAAAAAGAGAGAGAGATAGTGTGTTAGGTTATTTAAGAGCTTTGAGTAAAGAGATAAAAGGATAAGGCAGGAAGTAAAAGGATAAGGCAGGAAGTTAGGCAATAGTCAGAGGAGGAGGACTGTCTATAGTCATACAGTAAGTAGGGAAAGACAAGGATAGAATGTAGGTGGAGTGTAGAAATAGTTGGGAGAGTAAGTTCAAGATGTAGTAATAGAAAAGCAGCTGATATGGCTAAAGTACAGTGCAGAGGTAGGCAGTGTAGGAGACTCTATATAAACAATCTAGTAACTCTACAGTCCAAGCTATGGAAGGAAAAATGCAAGTTTAGGAGTATAAGACAAGTAAAAAACATTCACTCTACAGTGCAATACAGTATAGGACACAACTAATAGAATGCTCTCATTTCAGTGTAATACATTTCAAGTAAGACAATTTAGTAGCTCTATAGCCCAAGCAGTATGGCAGTGTATTATTTAAGAAAAATACAATCACTCAACAGCCCAGCCTAATACAGGTTCCCCAAGCACGAGGTTTGAGGGATGGGGTTTGTCGTCAGTAGGCAAAGAAAAAAAAACAATCATAAATATTCTACCAAACAAAGCAATGTTAAGTACATGGGAATATCTAAAACAGTACTTAAGAACTGTATAAGAATAGTCTAACAGTAACTGCGCAATACAGTAGAGCCGTAAATGCTAACTCTAATGGAGAAAATCGGCTATGATATGGCCAAAATATTTAAATATTCCAAAATAGTATCAAACAGAAAAAAATACCATCACTATAGTTATAAATTAATTCAGTACATATGGCATTGGTTAAGCCTCATTAGTACTTCAACCAATCCTGTTTGCATATAAAACACTAATGTGATTCTGCTGGCTACATGGGTGTGCATATCACATACAGTTTTAGCCCCTTTAAGAGAGACAAACGGGCATATACGACGCCCTATGGTTTGTGCTCCTTAGCTAGTCAATTTGTTTAGTATTTGCTGCTAAAAGTTACAAAAATAGAGATAAAAACATTGGTTGTCAGAACAAAGAAGCAAGACCAAAGAGGGGACAAAAGAGCAGCTGGTAGTTTTATTCTACCATGACTGTTTTGTCGCCAAGGTGCACATATATTCCTTTTGCTGTTACAAAGGTAAAACAAAAATCAGCTGTGTTTTACAACAGCAAGTGGAAAAAAAAAACTTTGTAAGACATAAATCACGTACTTCCAGCATTTAAACAAGTATTAGCACATTTGGTGCTCTACGAGCACATATTTAAACACAGCACAATGTTGTAAAAAAAAACTACCGGGAGGCGAGCTTGAGCAACCTGACCGTAGGACCGGCACCAGGGAGATGTGACCGCTATTAGAATAGGTTTAAAAGATGGCGCCACAGTTTGTGATGTCTAGAAATAAACTCGGGGGGGGGGGTAGCTAATAGAGGAGGGAATATATAGTGGGGTTGTGTTAGGCTCTGAGAGGAGTAAAAGTGGGTGGGGAGAAAAAGAATCACGGGAGGAGGTGAGCAAGTGAAGAGAGTGCAGCAGAAAAAAGTATCAGCAGCTGTAGTACAATACTATGGTAAGTGGGTAATGTAATGAAAAACTGTTAAGGGGGAAAAAGCTTTGTTAACAGGCTGGAAATATGTCTGTGTTGTAGCAAGGGGGAGAGGCTGTATAACGGTTAAGGAGATGGAGAGTATGAATGAGAAAAAGACTTTAGCCAGCTTTAGGAACTAAACCTCAGGAGAATAGTGTAGAACTAGCTATGGTGTTGGTAGGTGCTGCCACCTAATGGCATAAGAAAGGATAGCAAGCAGAAGTGTTAAGTGTCTTTGAAGTAAAATGATTATTCAGGGTTTAGAGACTGGAGGGGGAGAGTAGCAAGCAGTCTGCGGCAGGCTGCTAAAGACGCACTCGGGAGGGCAGACAAGCACAACATGGGTATTAGGAAGTAGTTTAATTAGCTAGTCTATAGGTAGTTTCCTTTGGCTACATACATTCACAATAATTGTATTGGGCAGTCCTCACAGTAGCAGCGTTCAAGGTGACCCCGGCTAGCAGGCATGTTCAGGGAGTCTTCTGGGTTAAGTAGGAGGTAGTTCTTTTAATTATATTGGCAGGGAGGGAGGATCTGTAGTGGATTACCAGTTGTTTCCTTGTTGGTAGAATAGTTTCCAGATATCTTCTGTGTCACTAAGGTTTCACAATAACTGTTTTAGCTACAGCCAGAATAGCCAACAGATTTTCTTTATTTTAAGGGCTTTTTCAAAAACTGTCTTCATGCCCCTATGTTTTCTTTCACTAAGTGCAAGCAATCCAAACTGCCTCTCCTTCTGGCATCCAATTATTTGTAAATTTCACTGCTTTGCTTGTTTTCCCACACACACACACCAACTGCTGCTCAAGATATAACATCCGACTAGAAGTTTTAGACACTTTACCTTTCACATCCCCAGAGCTCTGCTGTATGAGCAAGATGGTATGATATTGTCTTAGTATTCATTCAAATCCTCAGCCACACCTTCATCTAACTGCTTGGTATGTATTGTTGCCAAAGTTCTCATCTCACAAAATCATCTCAACAGTAGTTCTCACATTTTTAAATAATTTCTCCAAAGCATATTTTTCCTCATGTAGATCTTGAATAGTCAAGCCTGTACATATCTATTTTATTTTTCTATTACAAAAAAACGTTATCTTCAAAATCCTCCTCTTTGTCCTGCCTCTCAGACTATGGCCATTAGACAGTATGTATTCCAAGTTTTTAAGTATGCATGTAATCCTATAATTCTGTACTGGTATCTATATTTAACTGTAAAAAACTACTACTGTTAACTCTTATGTAACTATCCACATGTGGAGCTTTTCTCCCTGAGCCTCTGCTGAAAATGGACCTGTGTCCAGTCGGACCATCCCGGTTAACAAATGTAAAATAAAATAAAGTTGCTATCAAACAAGGGATAATTAGTAGGGCATACATGTTTTGCAAGATAACTATAATAATCAGAAAATATTAGAAAAGATTCGGAGGAGATACTGGAAAGCCAGTTTACAAAGGAAGGACATCTGTTTGAGTTCCTAAGTATGCAAAACATCCAAAAGGTTTAGGATTTTGGATGGAATTGTTTGCATAGGTACTTTTATACCCCAGACAGGCTTCAGAGAATTTTTTCTGAAGTACACAAACAATGCCAGAGGTGTGATGGGAAAGAGAGAGGTACTTCTGAAATACTTTATGGGAATATAACAAGTTGGCAAATTTTAAAAATGCTGTGCAGAGTACTTTGTCAGAAATGCTGGAGTAGCAAATGGTTGTAACTAGTGAAATGATTCTTTTCAGCTGTAGGATACAAAATCTAAATTGGCTAGACAAAGTAAGGACTTACTAAAGCTTTATAGTGTTGGCTGCCAAAAAAGCAATTACTGGATAATGGAAATCAAAATCTTAACCAATTGTAAGTAAAGTATTAAATATTGTAAAGGAGATAAAAGAACTGTGGGATTCGAAGAAAAAGGAAGAAAATTACACAGCAGTAAGTGGAGCTTGTGGGAGCAATGCATGCAATATTATGTTCAAGAGGGGGAGGAAGAGTGAAATTTAAGTGAAGTCAGGGAATGAGCAGTTTATGTAAAGTTGGAGAGAATAAAAATGTTAAGAGTACATATATGTATTCTGCATATTTAGAATGGTAATACCATACTGACTTGTTATATTTCTGTGTATGTACCTATGTCGCCTTTTAAAAATTTCATGCTTAGTAAAGATATTCATTGCATCAACTCCCCAATGGCTAATTAAAGAAAATGTTGGCTCTGTCATCTATATAGGCGAGCACAGATTCCAGCAATTGCTGGAATGTGATCTGTTAGCCTATGGAAAGTTGCAGGGGCATGTGAATAAATGCATGCAACTCAAATTGTAATAAAATGAGACATCTTCCTAGCTGCAGGTATCAAGAATAATTGTCAGTAAATTTAATTAATTCAGTAGTGAAATGCTCTCCTCCCTCAGCTGTTGTAGTATTCATTTGTTCTAGACATGTTGTAAGTACCTGACTTTGTGTGACTTTTATTTTCTGTAGTCTGCACAGAACCTGGTGCGTCTTTTTGACATCAGCAATACCAGTGAAGACCACTGGTACATTTCTGGATTACTCCCAGATCTAATACATTTTGTAGTTCATCCTGCTTGGTTTGCTTGATTTGCTTAGTAACTCTGTATAAGCCTGTCTGATTGTCATTTGTTTCACTCTGTCCATTTAGTATTCATTCAATTGAGTACACCCTGGCTTAGCTGTGAACATATCTCCAAACTCATGTAATACTATGCTGATTTCTTGAACTTGTGTAGAGGTAGCTTTTTTTGATAGCACTCTCTCATCCACTGAGTTGTTAGTCTGAAATGTTATGCTATAACGCACTGTGCACTGTAGATACTGAATACTAGTGTCTGTCCATTATGGTGGAGCTTAAGCTTGTTAAAGTAATTTTATATATATATATATATATATATATATATATATATATATATATATATATATATATATATATATATATATATAGTTAATATTGTTCACCTTTCTCACAATAATGGAAGAACCATTCAGTGCTACCAGTTGCTGCTTTCCTTAAGCAGAAATAAGCAGCATTACTTTTTTGTCCAGTTGTGTATTTTCTGGGCTGTAACCATTTAGTCATATCTTATCTTTTTACCATTGTGACTGTGTTTTTTCCTTTGCCAACACCATGAGCTCTCTAAGCCTAGTCCTGAAATTTATGGCATACTCCTTATGGAAATCACATTTACTCTCCCACTCATCACAAAGTAACCCAGGTGGTGAAATACTGTGGTCTGTTGGATATTTTTCTGTATGTAAAGAGGAAATGGGTTCAGATACTTGTTCCAGTCTTGCTTAAACTGATTTGTAAATGGTCTCAAGGTGGTCTTAAGAGTAAAGTCAAACCTTTCTACCAGACCATAAGTTTATAAAGGGTAGGGGGTAGGCTTTAGCTGCTTTACCCCATAATGATTCCTTAAATGGGTCAAAAGGTATGACATGAAATTATGTTTATATACATTTAACTGTGTAAACCCCTTGGGTCCAAGTGTCCCTTTTTAGGGCTGACCCAGAGTAATATGTGACCAGTTATTTGCTTAGGGTCACACAGTAGGAAAATGGAGATGGAAGGAAGCAAGCTATATCCTTGATTACAGGAAGCAGTTCATTAATAGTGCAGAGCCTTAATTTTGTGTGCTGACTGCCAGAAAGTAAGCATCCTAATTTGTATATCCTGTGGAAACTCCACCCTGATGAAGAATTCTAGCATAGCAGTTGCCACCTTTTTGCCTCTGTAATGGGCAGAGCCAGTACTTCAGGGTACCCAGTAGCATAGCCTACCACCACTGCCAAGATAATGGTTACTTGATGCCCTATGTCATATGGCTACCCTTTGAAAGTGCTTATACCTGTCATGTCTTTTTTATTGCCAGGCCAGTAGAATTTATGCATGCTGTACTGATGCCATGTACCCCCTAGGGACATCCGGATACTGAAAAAGATCAGACTAACATTGATATTTTGCATTAATTTTATAAGTTCCTGTAGCAATGCTCTCATTATCTGTATGTCTTTTATTTTGACTCACACAACTACCTTTTGGTAGCACACGTATCTTATTCGATAGCAAGTAATATCATTTTAATATTTATTGTTAGGAATATGATTCAGCAAATGATGCAAGCTCATTGTATTCTGATGTGGAGGATGAAGAGGAGTGGAAGAGTGAAACTAACAGCAACAGGTAAGTTAGAGGATTTGAAGATTGTGCTATAGTTTTTCTTTTTTCCTATAGTCACAGATGTTGAATTATGCAGTTGAGATACCGTCGTACTACTTAAGTCACAGGGGACCAGTGGTCATCCGCATGCATGTAATTTCTTTTGCTTACAGTACTGGAACTACTTAAGGTTTTGCTTGCTTCACTTACATCCAACATATTTAATTTCCAGACTGCCTGCTTCTTGTTTCTTTTACTCTCATCAGATATGCTGTTTTTATGACTGTTGAAAGACGTATGGCAGACAGCAGAGAAAGTAAAGGCTTTGAGCTGTTAACAAGCTGCTTCATGTAATTGGATGCAGGTGACCGAGTCACGTAACCACATAGTGTTCCTGAGTTGCCTTTGAATGGGGAAGCTTTGCCCAGTAAAAAGTAAATTGTCTTCTTCAGAATAAGTGTGCAGTTATTTAGAAATAATTCTACTGCTCCTCAGTGCTTGCACTGTTTCTTATTAACTTTACTTTCATAGACTATTGTTGGCGCTTTGCTTTAACAGGTTGAAATGCATTTTAGGTTCAGCCAGCTTTGTACAGTTTATTCATTTTTATTTATTTGTTTTGTTACCTGGGATAGTCCAACTTCGCACAGAGCCATTTTCTTAGTAGACCCAGAGAGAAAAGCTCCAGAAAAATACATTATAATACACAGACAATTATATACATAGATACAATGATGGAGGTATTGACAGTTGCAGAAAACAGTGTGATAGAGCGTAGTAACTGTTATACTACAGTTAGAAAACTTATTTACATGACTCTGATTTTGATTACTGGCTAACAGACTACTAGTCTCTGTGCTTGACTGTGTCCATATTATTTACTGGTTGCAAAGTGGCTGCTGTCTTGCATACTAAGATTTTGGATTTAAATGAACTCTGGTAGACGAAACAACATTTTTCTCTTTTTTTTTTTTCTTTCAGGTGTGTTAGATTTCCTAAATTTGCCATTGTCTATATTTACCAAGCCTTTTAGGAACTCTTCGTATCACACACATGCCTTACCTGCTAGCCCAGTAGTGCAGCAGAATCAGTATTTAGTCATACTGTTCCTTTGCACCCATTTACTCATCCTAAATAGCTTACATTTTTGTTACCCAACATATACCCTTGTAAGCCTTTCCATATGCCCTTCCTAAAGTTGCTTTCACCTATTTTCTGTAGTAATTTATATTTACAGCTGCCATGTTGCGGTCTCTTTCCACGTGTGTGTGTGTGTGTGTGTGTGTGTGTGTGTGTGTGTGTGTGTGTGTGTGTGTGTGTGTGGATTCACTAGACAATCTCGAAATACTGAAATGTCGAATTTCAGTATTTCGAGACTGAATAGTCGAAAGTGCAGTTATGTGAAACTGCACCATCTCAAATCTGCTGTTGTGGTGTCACGTTCGTGATGTGCAGTGCGGTTTGTGGCTTTAGCTGGGGAATCGGGTAAGTGGTGTTTGTGTAAGGGTATTGGATAGGGATTTTAGTGTGTGTAGTGGTGGATTTTGTGTTTAGTGCGACATTGAAGTTAGTATATATAAGTATGGTGTGGGGGGAGGCTACAGTCCCCCACATGGGTGTGCAGGGGGGCTTGCCCCCCTGCTTATAGGTAGGGTTGGAGTGTTTGTATGTTATGTTGTGTTTGTGTTTGTTTTCTTTCTCTTGTAGTGTAGTTAGGTAGGTGTATGTTTGTTTATTTGTGTGGTGGTGTGCGTGTGTGTATATGGTCGCAATTTTGGTTTTTGGGTATGTGGAATTTTGACTATTCAGTCTTGAAATACTGAAATTCAAAATTTCAGTCTTTCGCAATTATCTAATGAATCACTACTTTACAAGACTGAAGTCCCACTTACCCGACTTTCCTAATGCCAAGGTGAAAAAGCTGACAGCTGCATATCACCAACCTCCTGGAACACCGACTTTCAACTCCAGGTATGTAACCACTGGCCACCATGTTGGACTTTGCACCTTACCCCCAAGGCAGTGTGATCTCAGAGTTGGTATGTATAGTTGGGAAGGGCAAATGGTGTAATTTGCTTTGGTTTTAATTTATTTTTCAGTTTAGCCAAGCAGTTACTTACCTGGAGTGGAAAGTCTGTGTTCCGGGAGGTCAGTGATATGCGGTTGTTGGCTTTTTCTTCTCGACATTATGAAAGTCAGGTAAGTGGGATTTCGGTCTTGCAAAGTACAGACACACACACAGACACAGACACACACAGACGCACACACACACAGACACACACACACAGACGCACACTCTGTCACTGTCACTCTGTCACTGTCACTCTGTCACTGTCACTCTGTCACTGTCACTCTGTCACTGTCACTCTGTCACTGTCACTCTGTCACTCTGTCACACACAATGTGTATTCTAATGACAGTTATAAATTAGTGTTTAATTTTATGCTATGCTGTATTTGATTATATATAATATGCATGTATGTTATATATACTATATTGTATGTGTACGAATGGGAGCCGTTTATAATCTCGAAATATTGAAATGAATTTCAGTATCTTGAGACTATAAACCTGAATGTTTAAAATAGCAAAAGTTCATAATTGCGAATTCGAATATCTCGATTTCGCGGTTATGGCCTTGCGCTACGTGATGTCCGGGATTGTGTGTTTATGGTGCACGGTGCCATGTGTGGATCTAGGTGTTTTGTCAGGTAAGTGAGTGTTTTGTAAGGGATTTGAGTGGGAGTTAGTGTGCTTTCAGTATGCTGATATGTCTGATGTTTGATGTGTGTGTGTGTGTGTGTGTGTGTGTGTGTGTGTGTGTGTGTGTGTGTGGGACTGGAGAATGTGCGTGTGTGAGTTTGCTTTTGATTCCTGTTTGTGCGATCTTGGAGTTAGTATATATAAGTGGGGGGCTGCAGGGCCCCCCCCTGCTTATGTCTGTATGAGTTGTGTATGTGTGTAGTTTTTGTTTGTTTATGTTGTGTTGTGGGTGTTGTGGTGTATGTATGGTGTAGTGTATGCGTTTTTTTCTGTGTTTTGAATTTCGCGGTTTTGGGCTCGGGGTTTTGTACTTTCGGTGTTTTGTGGATTCGGTTTCAGAGTTTTGAGATACTGAAATTCGATGTCAGTATTTCAAGATTATGAAGTGAACCAGAATATATATATATATATATATATATATATATATATATATATATATATATATATATATATATATATATATATATATATATACCTGCACATATGTATATATAGTGTGTATATATAATATGAGTGTATACAAGTACATCCTGTGTACATAATTAAAATGTTTTACTTTCCTGAACATAACAGTTTTCTAACCAACCATAAATGCTACTGTAATACTCCATCTCAGCCTTTCTTAAAAGAAACATATTGCATGCAGTTACAAAATAGAATGTGAAAACAAAAACACTACCCCCACAAACTACTATTTCCTAAACAATCCCATAATATGCAAATCTAACCTTTGAATAACAAAATTAGGTAAAAATAATAAAAGTAAAATGAAACTGCAACCAGCCTTTTTTAAAACAGCTTTACTGGCAAAATGGGCCGAGCCCTAAATAGGTAAACTTAAGATTTAAATGAGAGAAAACATGAATTGTGAAACCAACGTGTTCATTATTCCCACTGCTGCAGTAGCCTTTAGACTATGTGGGTTGTTTCCTGCATAGAAAACAGCAACCAGGAAGTTTCAAAAAGCTCTGCCGCACCCCCACCCCACACACACGCATTCACTCTTACTGTTGATTGGCTAATCCCAAGTAGGGATATCAGCAGTCAGAGTGAAACTTTCTTCAGTACTTTTTTGCAATCTAGAGAAGGAGCATCTTTCAGGCTTCTGAGGAGCAGCATTATGCTAAGAGTTTCATTTCTGAAAGATAAGGCCCCATTGTGGAACCCTTCCACTCAGAAATTATTCTCCTTTTAAGAAAAATAGCATTAAATATTTTAGTATTTAAAAAAAAAAAAGTAGCATTTCTTCTTTAGTAAACCTGGTACTTTTTCAAAGTATTGTAAATTTCCTTTTGAGGACCACTGTTTTTATCTTAGAGTGTTTATTAAGGTATTTGGAGCTAACTTAGTGAAAAATTGTGCACTGCTTGTGTAAACTTTGAATTCTGTGCGACAGAAGAGTTTATGGGGAAACTGGCTGGAATTTGGGTCAGTGTAATACTTGTACTTATTTTGTGATAGCCTACCTGCCATTTTCATTCTGTTAGAGTATGTGTGCAAGTGTTTTGAACAGTACTAACAAGGAAATTCTCTTCTACGTTCACTTTTTATAAGTTAAGGGACTGTGGAAGGTGGTGGTGTGAGTGTAAGATTGCTGCTTATGAACACACTGCTTGCTGTGACCGACTTGCTTCACCTAGTCGCACAGCTTTTGGTGCTTCTTCCCCAGTTTACAGCATGGATATTCACTCTGGTTTGGCTAGTTCTTCTCCCACAGTACCCAGAAAGAAACAAAAATCACTATCCAAGGAGTCCGTGCCCTTGTCAGACTTTGTTTATGCCTCAGCCAGTACTGGGTGAACCTGCAGTGGCCATTGGTTGTTCATCAGACCACTCACTTACCTCTTCGGCTTTCTTTGTGTAGTCCTTTTGGCCAGCATGAACTGGGGGTCCGGCACATCCTCTTTGGTTGTTCCAGTGTCTGATACATGCATGGGAGAGCTCTCTGGGTCTGGGAGGCTCTGGAAGATTCTTTACAGGGTAAATGGGGCAAGAGGCAGTTAGACTGGGCAGACCTCCTTCTAGCTGGTCTTGTTCTGCTGGAACACCTATTAAGAAGAAACAAATAAATAAGCATTGTTCTTCTGATGAAGTTATTACTGTTAAAAAAGATGAGTTCCTTACTTTGGCTAGACATGCATTATAGGCAGTAAATCCTGGTACACAGAAGCTTTTACAGAGGGACATTCCCTGTAAAGTTATTCCTGAGGAAATGGCGTCTTATTAAACTGATTTTGACAGTGATCGGGTTTATTCTCTTGCAGAGTCAAATGAATTGTCTTAAACACCACAAAGGAAGCTCGCAACACTATGGGACCACCAAACTGATTACAGTGGATGCTCACAACACAATAAAAACCCCAAGGGGAATTCAGTAGACACGGTTTATTGATAACGCTACCAACACAGTACGTTTTCGACAGAAGTCTTCATCAGAATCAGTACAACAGATTCAATTAACAAAGCAGCTTATATATACCATCCAATTAATAATTAAACTACTATCCAATAAAAACATACCATCAGTTGGTACTATAATGCAATTAATCAACAATCTCATCCCTAACCTTCTTACCTAATAATACATGGTCTCTCATAATGTAGCAGGTACATACATATGTGTAAAATAGACATAATTCAATAAAAATACACTGTATAAAATCACTATGACTACATTGTTCCATGGACATATATATTTATATATTTTTTTGTAACGTAAATTTTTTTTTTTTATATCTATGATTTTAAATGTAGTCATAGTGATTTTATACAGTGTATTTTTATTGAATTATGTCTATTTTATACATATGTATGTACCTGCTACATTATGAGAGACCATGTATTATTAGGCAAGAAGGTTAGGGATGAGATTGTTGATTAATTGCATTATAATACCAACTGATGGTATGTTTTTATTGGATAGTAGTTTAATTATTAATTGGATGGTATATATAAGCTGCTTTGTTAATTGAATCTGTTGTACTGATTCTGATGAAGACTTCTGTCGAAAACGTACTGTGTTGGTAGCGTTATCAATAAACCGTGTCTATTGAATTCCCCTTGGGGGTTTTATTGTGTTGTGAGCATCCACTGTAATCAGTTTGGTGGTCCCATAGTGTTGCGAGCTTCCTTTGTGGTGTTTAAGGCAATTCATTTGGTTATTTGTGCTCCTTATTGCCTTTCTCTCCGTTTTTGTTATTGTCTCTTGCAGAGTCCCAAACCCAGCTTTCTGATTATGAGGAAAACTTTAATTCTTATCCACTGGTGGAGGAATTCTCTTTTATTTGGATCATTTTCATGATGAATGTGGTAATTTTATGGGAACAAATAGATGTTCTCACTAAACTTAGGAAGCATGTTGCAAATGGATATGCGTCATTCTTCTCCCGTATTTCCTATGCTGCTAGCCCTGGAGGATGTGTTGAATGCTTTCTGTACTTATCCTGATACCCAGCCATCGGTCCCTAAAAATGTTGATGGAGCTGTATGAGTTGCTTCAGGCTAATTGTTTTCCCTTCACCTTAGGTCTGATCTAGCTGCCAGTTAACTGCATCTCATGCTGGTAACAGGCTGATGCTCAATATAAACTCTTCATCTGGTGATAGATGGTAAAGTGTTGGACCGTATAGGTTAGATAATTGTTTTCTTCCACTTTAGCCTACATAATTCTCAATTACCAGGTGTATATGTGGATGTTTATGTTGTGTTATATGCTCAGTCTGAGGGAGTCTTCCACTCTTCCAGAAAAAGCTCTTTTTGAACCAAACTGTTTATATCCTTTCTCTGTATCTAAACATGCTTTGAAGTGTGTGTATGAGTGTCTTGGGCCACTGCTATTGCTGCACTGTTGAGATATGATTGACCATGTAACCAAAAGTTTGCTGATGAGGTAAAGTCTGAAATCTTGGATTCAGCTATAGGTAAGGAGGAAATTATGTCTAGGTTGCAAGGCAAAGACAGAACGATAAAGAAAATAGACACCCTTCATAAGGAGTGCCAGCAGCAGCCTGCTCACCAGTCCACAGGACATCAAAGGCAGATGGAAGGGGTATTTCTAGCAGCTTCTGAATGAAGAAAACACCGCTGAAGCTGTACTTCTCCAGAAACAGCCTACAATGAGAGAAGAGGAGCCTCCCACCCTAGAATAAGTAAGTACAGCACTAAGGAAAATGAAGTCAGGGAAAGCAGCAGGCTCATATGAGTTCACAGCAGATATGATAAAGGTGCTGGGTGAGATGGGGGAGAAATGGCTCCTGAGGGTATTAATAGCAATGTGGAGAGAAAGGCATATCCCAGATGACTGGAGAATAAGCATACTCATGCTAGTGTACAAGAACAAAGGGGACATCCACAACTGTGAGTAGTACAGAGGCATCAAACTCCTATCACATTGAATGAAAGTTCTGGAGAGGGTGATTGATAAACCAATACACAGAGTAGTAGAATGTAAGATGGGAGATGAGCAGTTTGTATTTAGATGAGGATGCAGCATAATTGACCCAATGTTTGCAGTGAGAAAGATAATTGAGAAGAAGCTAGAGATAAGGACAGTGTCCAAATGGGCATTCCTAGACTTGGAGAAAGTATATGACAAGGTCTCAAGAAAGCTGATCTGGGCAGTACTGTGGTGCTTTGAAGTCCTAGAAACATTGTTAGAATTAGTGCAGGCTATGTACAAGGACCCAGTGACTCAGGTACGAACAGTGTTAGGCCTCAGAGAGGGGTTTCCAGTGGGAGTGGGTGTACACCAGGGTTCAGCTCTGAGCCCACTGCTGTTCATAGTGGTGATGGACTACACTAGCAAACCGGTCATAGAGGACAGATCAACAGAGTTGCTGTATGTAGACTTTGTGGTATTACAGGCAGTCTTTGAGCTAGAACTTCAGCAAAGGATAGCAGAATGGAATACAAAACTGAAGGCACATGGGTTGAAACTAAGCACAGATAAGATGGGTGGTAATGGCAGCAAATTGGGGAAATCAGAAGAAGCTGAGAATAGCGATAGAAGGGAAGATAGTGGAACAGGTAAACAGCTTCAGATATCTGGGAGGGGTGGTTGAGGAGAAGGGAAGTCTGAATGAAAAGGTCAAAACTAGAATCAGAAGGGCTGCAGCCAACTGGCATAGAGTGTCAGGTGTAGTCTATGACAGACGAATGCCAAAGAAGTTGAAAAGCAATGTGTAAAAGACAGTGGTGTAACCAGTACTACTGTATGGTACAGAAACCTGGGCAGTAAAGGCAGAGCAGCTGAAGAAGACATAGGTGATGGAAGTGCCTGAGAAGGGTAGGATGCACACTGTGGGCAGACGAAGAAATGAGGACATAAGAGCAGAAGCCAGAGTAGCTCTTATTACAGAAAAGATCAGAGAGAACAGATTATGCTGGTTTGTGCATGTGCAGAAAAGCAAGACAGTCTGGTGAGGAAGATTTGGGAAAGAGAGGAAGATGGTAAGAGGAAGCGAGGACGTCCAGTAAAGAGGTAGATTGTGTGAAAGAAGATCGGCGAGCATCAGGCATGAGTGTTGAAGGCAGGAGTGTGACACTGAATCGAGAGAGATGCAACAGTTAACATGATACCCTGACCCCATGTAGGAAAAAATGGGAAAAGGGGGGCTGATGATGATGTGTGGTGGTGGTTCTTTTCATGTTATCAAAAAAAAAATATGGTGAAGAGGTGAATGAATTTGAGAAGTTTCTAAGACATTCTATGTACCCCAATACAAACTTTATAGGTCTCCCTCTTAAACTGAAAAGACAAATAAACAAAAGCAGTATTTTTCTAACAAACAAAATGCAAAAAAAAGGATGTTGGGGGTGACCACAACAAAAAAACACTGGTCTTTGTAGGAAAAAAGGGCAGAACATCACAACACAGTGACTGTCAGAATTTCTTACCCTCTTCTGGCCAGTATGTCTAGAATTCTATCCTAAAAACTAGCCTACAACACTCCTCTTTGACAGAAGATTTTTTTGGATTCCCATGCGTTAAGTGGTGTAGGAGGATTATTGATGGCAGTGGGTATAAGTACCTCCCCACCCTCTGAACCATACAGAATTGATTTCACAGGATCTTCAGTCTTTTCACACCCAGTCCTAGAACTAAGTCTTTAAGTCAGAGAGACAAAAGCTTCTACACCAAAATCTATGTTGTGCCAAATAAAGAGGCTTATGGAGACAAGTACTAGATTTTTCATTTCCAAATCTGCACATGAAAGTTCTAGAATTAAAAATGCTAACATTACAGAACCAGTTACCCTTCTTTCCTCACATGAGTTACTTGGCCATTCTTGATTTAAAAAGTGCTTAATGCTAGAATCCATATCTATAGGCGTCGGGGAAATTTTAAGGTTTTCTGTTTCTGGGTCACAGTATCAGTTCTCTGCATTACCCTTTAGTTTATCTAAAGCTCCAAGTTTATTCACAAAATGTATAGTCCCAGTTATAGCTTATTGTAGATTGAATGTCATTCACATCTTTTCTTTAATACAACTTGCTCATCTTTGCAGAGTCTTTTTCAGGATGTCAAAAGTCATAGACATGGGTGTTATGTCTTTTAACAAATCTGGGCTTAAAATTAAATAGTGCAAAATCCTCCTTGAATCTGTTTCACGGGAAAGTGTTTCTGAGATACCTTATAGACTCTTCTCTTCAAAAGGCCTCTTTTTACTCTAGACAGTGTGGATCATAAGTATTTAGGGAGTGTAGGTTAAAAAGGCATCCATTATGGCAGTTAGGGATATGTGGGAAGAGAGTAAAAAAATAATACAAAAACTGAGGAACTGGAAGCTCATTTTTATTAATGGCAAGATGTAAGCATCGAAAATGATTTGTCTATTTATTTTTACGTATAGGTAAGTCATATTTTTATCAACCAGAAGAGAAGTTGTGGACAGTAATAGAGTTGAAGGAATTTATCTGTGAGGAGAGAGCAGTGGGCAACTATAAGTTCATTCTTACAATAGAAAAGGTGGTTTAGGACTACCTGATTTGAAGGAATGTTTGAGGTACACAGTTAAGGCTTGTATAATTAACACAAGCAGAAATATATAATTTAACGTGGTTAGGGGTGATGAATCAGGGGAAATTCATGAAATAAGGAGAGTGTGGGATTCTGAATGCAGATCCTTAAGAAGAGTAGCAGCCAACATACAGAACATTGTATTCATAAAGCTGCAGAAGGTATTTTAAGAATTAAGCCAACATGAGAATGTTTAAAGGGGATTCTGCTGATAGGGATAACTGCAATTAGAGGTATAGAGAATAGGCTGGAATTTACTGGAGAAAACTGGCAAAGGAACCAAGCTAGTAAAGTAATGTCATTCAGCTTTTCCCAGTTAGGGGTTTCCACAGCGGAACTCCAGTTCGCTTATGATTGGCAGTGGATTTTTATGGTGCCGAGTTGTCAGCTTGACGCCCAACCTTCAAAGAAGGCACACCCATTCACGTATGCACCTACCTGCATGTCTTTATACATCACCTGACCACAGGGAGGACATGCAGACTCCACACAGAGGGTCCAGCCAAGAATCGAACAGGAGAACCTCTTGCTGTGAGGCGACAATGCTATAACTGCTGCACCAAGCTAGTAGGAGTGAATAACTAGAGAGTGAGAAAGTTAATAGAGTGGGAAGAGGACAGCTGCAAGCTAGAGACTGCCTTCCCTAGCAGGGATTGATATAAGAGTATAGGTAAAGAGAAAGGGACAGGGGAATCCAAAGTGAAAGACCTGCTCTGCTAGAGGTTTTAGATGAATGTAGAACATAAACTGCTGTTAAATGTATAATTAGTAGGACATTTAAAATATTGCATGATAACTGTAGGAATCAGTGGAGTTTAGAAAAGATTGGGAAGAGAGACTAAATAAACAATTCTGAGGGAAACAATGGAAGGACATGTGTATGGCTCTCAAATATGCAACAAAGCCTAGAAAATTTAGGATTTTTTCTTGAAAATATTTATATAGGTTTTTTATGCTCCAAGCAGACTCCAGAAAATTGTAGATGATGTAAATGTTGGAGGTGTTTTGGGGAAGAAAGAGGAAACTGGTAACGTGTTTTTGGGAGTGTAACAAATTGTCATACTTTTAAAAGTTCCCTATGGAGTAGTGTGTCAGAAATATTGGATGAGCAAATGGGTGTAACTTAAGAAGATTATATTTTGAGCTGGGATACAGGATCTGAATTGCCTACACTTAGTAAGTAAGGCCTTGTTAAGGTTAATTCTGGTGGCTGCCAAAAAATAATTCCTAGAAAATGGAATACAAAGTCTAAACCAACTGCATTTGATGTAGTTAATATGGTAAAAAGAGACAAAAGAGATGGAAGTTGGATCTTTAGAAAAGGGTAGGATTAAATTACATAGAAAAAACTGGAAATTGTGGGAACAAAATATGCGTAATAATGTTTTGGAGAACTAGTGAGGTTTGAAGGAAGGAACTGATCAGTTTATGTGATATTAAATTATACATCACATATATTCTTAAATGTAATTAATGTTTCAACTGTAACCATCTTAACGTGGTTTTTCTTTTTATATAAATGTATATTTATCTGTGTCTTAAGTGATAATTCAGTGAAGGTGTTAAAAAGTCAAGGTGGATCTTTATCTGGAATGTTTCCTGAAATTCTCCATTAAGTCTCAGTTTTCTGCAGTAAAATTACTTAGCATCCTAGGTTTTATGTCTTCTATGATTCTCATGATACCTGTAGCCAGATTACACATGAGAAAGCTACAGTGGAACAAAGCAACACGTTGACACAGCATTTGCATTCTCTGGAGTTTCAAATTCCAGTTCTGGGATTTATAAAAAGAGAACTGCATTGGTGGAGACAACAGATGCAACTGAGCCCTGGTTTCCCCCTTCTCTCCCTAGACCCCAAACCAATCTGTCATCACAGATGTGTCAGACTTTGCTTGGGGAGCGGTTTCCAAAGGGATAAAAATGCAAGGCCTGTAGAATCCTTCAGACAGTCCAAAATACATCAACTTAAGAGATGTTCACTGTGATCTATGCTTTGAAGTCTTTACATCACATTTTGTCCCAAAAACCTCTTCAGGTGATTACAGACAGTACCACAGTTGTGGTATGTAAACAAGCAGGAAAGTACAAGATCACACCCTCTATGCAGGCTGACATTGGTGACTTAAGGGTTTAGCTTTTCAGCATTCCGTAACTCTCAAAGCAGATCATAGTGGCAGTTAAGAGGAGCAGGTCCAGGCAGACACTTCGGAATGAAAATTGAAGAAAGTGATGATCCTAGGAATTGATTCAGTTGTGGGGAGCACCTCAAATAGATTTGTTCTCCTTTCAAAGCAGACAACTAAACACGTTTTGTTTCAAGGCTCCTTGCTAGTAAGCCTGGAAAATAGATGCATTTTCATTCTCTAGTAAGGGAATATTCTTTAATGTTTTTCTACCCTTTCCACTGATATCTAGGGTAATGGTAAATACTTGAGTACCCCAAATATCATTGTTGTTTACCTCCTTTTGGACCAGGCAGTAGTGTTTCTCCCTTATTATGGAACTCTCCAGAGGCAATTACCACAAGCTTCCTTACAGACTGGTTCTACTCACACATGACTGAGGGAGTATGAAACACCCCAGTGTCAGTTAACTTCAACTGACTGCCTGGATGATTCAGTTTTAATACAGTTAGTCATATATTTCATGAGGATATTAAAAAAAGGCAGGGAAGTCTGCAACTAGAAAATCCAATGTTGGTAAGTGGAAACAGTTTTCTAGTTGTGGTCTTGCCAATAACCATGGGTCTGTCACACATTTTTTACCACTGGTGCTCAAAATATTTGTTTGAGTTTATTTTCTCTGGCCTCATCTATTCCTCAATAAAGGTTAATCTTGTAGCCATTTAAGCATGTCTGTCCACGGATACTGTTTCTTCTCTGTTAGTGGTAAAACAGTTTTTTTAAGAGTTTTACACACAAGATCTGTTCATAATAAGATTGCTTTTCCATGGGGTCTCAACTGTGTGCTGCGGAAATTCTGTCACCCTTTGAAACCTAAGACACCCAGCTGATTTAAGACTATTCATCGTATTGATCACTGCTGCAGTAGCCCTAGCTATATTGGTCATATCCTGCCAAGGATACAACAGCCAGGCAGCTTCCAAAGTTTCAAGGCCTGCAGCCCAAGAGAGCATGCCTCTGTGGGCTTTCGAGGATCGAAGGTCAGCTTGTGCTGTTCCTTTTCTAGCCAGAAAAGTTCCCTTTGGGGAAAAAACCTTCCACAATTAAAACATATTGTTTTATTGTACTTTCTTATTTACCTTGTTTAGGAAAGTTATTTTTCTAGGAGTGTTTTTAAGCAGGCTGTCCTGAGAATTAACTGTATTTCCAATCTGGAGTGTGCTTTTTTCCTTGTCATTTTTCAAAGTTGTTGAAAGTTGTTGAAAACCTGTTTTTGTGGGGAGAAATTGTGCCTATTTTTCTTTTTGAGGTTGGCAAAGTGTATTAAAGTGCAGTGTTTCATGGGAAAAATGACTTTTTTTGAAATATTTTACTGTTTTAGGTTGTTTTCCTCAGAGGCACAATTTCCAGCCTGACCATGGAGTAAAGTACCATTCCCGTGGTTGGTCCTTCCAGCCACTAAAAGAAAAATTTAAGCAAAAAGCCTTTGTCACAACAGCAAGCTAGCAGTGTGCCTCAGCCACAGGTGGGTGACTGTGCTGTAGCCAAAGCTGATTTCTCAGATCACTCTTCTTTTACCCCAGATCCCTCTGATGTAACACTGACAGCCATTGTGGACTGGGAGTTAGCCATGTCCTTTGTGGATTTTGAGGTCCACTCAGTGGGTTAGGGAGAGCCACCCTTGTCAGTCCTGGGAGATGAAACAGGGAAAACTTCCCTGTTTGGTCAGAATATTGTGCCCATTCCTTGGGAACCTGCTGCTGCCATTAGTAGCACTGTTGGCCCAATTTTTTTCTGTCAAAAGAAACCAAAAACTAAACGTGCATCTACTCCACCTCAGATTTCTCCAGACAGGAGTTGTTAACTCAGAGTTTAATTCAGGCCATTGATCCTTTTTATGAGGTCTTTTCTGGTAAAAGAAAGAGGAATGCCTCTTTTCTGAAGAGATTCAAAATTCTGAATCTGGGTAGGTAGATGAATGAACAAATACTGGTTTTTCTCCTCATTTCTGATTCAGACTCTGAGGAGAGCTCAGTTTCTGATTCTCGCTGTGGGGTTACACGGAGGATGTCCTGATTGAAACAACTGTTTAAGTATTCCAAACAGGTGGGTTTTTGCCACTGAAGCCTGACCAGGATACCAAAGCCTAGACCTTCCATGAGCCATGCATTTGACATATGACCTCAACCCTTGAGCATAGGGTTACATATAAGTAGGTGTGAGTGTAAATCCCTAGACTATATCACCACCAGCCCAAATGTAGGTCTCACACCTTTGGTCTGATCTTCGCATGGTGATTTGTTCAGTACGCATTTTTGGACTTTGATAAATGCCCAGTTAGGGAACCCTCCTTTCTTGTCTCTCTCATTTTCCTGTGATTTTGTAGGATGTCAGCTATGTGTTGGGCAAATACCCTACAAAGACCTCTATTCTCAGTGCCTTTTCTGCTTGGGCTTAGAGCTTGGCTACATGTCTTCCTTCTGACAGTCCTTTGTGCCCAGGAACTTGTGCTCCCTTTTGTCATTGTTGAACACCGTATATAATGTCATGTATCTTTATTTATTTATTTAACATTTGTTGACCGGGAATGTCCGACTAGGTTCCACAGAGCCTGTTTTCAGCGGAGGCTCGGGGAGAAATGCTCCAGATGCATGTCTTTGGAATGTGGGAGGAAACCGGAGTACCTGGAGGAAACCCACGCGAACACAGGGAGAACATGCAAACTCCACACAGAAGTTACCCCAGCTGAGAATCGAACCAGAGGACCTCTTGCTGTGAGGCGACAACGTTAACCACTGCACCACTGCGCCGCCCATCTGTCGTGTTTTCCCCTGACTGAGACTGAAATAGGTTCAATGGGATCAGTGCTCTATGCCAGTTAACATATTTAAAATAAAATAAGTAAAATTGACTTTTTTGGACACATACTCTGATTGAGTCCCTCTCCTCTGATTCTCCTGTGTAAGAGGCACCTTTTGGAGGAACCACTGTAAATAATGTTGAAAAATTTTGAATGTTGGTCAGAGGTAATCTCTGATGTCCAGAAAAGATTCTACAGACTTTTAGAACTAGGCATCCCAGCCCCTTATCCTTTGCCTCCAGTGTTGTAGGCCTTTCATGATGGTTTCTTATTTGTCTCCACTACTTCAGACTCTGTCTCCAGTCCCCAAGAGGCCTGACAAATTCTACAAAATTACAGATTAACTTAAGTTTCTTTTCAAGAGTTCTTTATCTGATCCATCAGCTGTCTCCATAGCTTCAGGCAATCTTTAGAAACTTCTGCCAAATGCTAATGCCCTTCCCTCAGACAAGGACAAGTAGGTCCATGAACAGGTGGGGAAAAAAGGTCTGTGCTTCTACCCTGACCTTCAGGACCATTAATTGTCAGACCCAGATGACCAAATACATTCCGTCAGTCTTCGGCAACTTCAGTAAGGTTGTTGTTGACATGATATGGTCAGACTCCGAACAACAGATTGCGTCCTTGGTAACTCAAGCAACTCTGTTAGCTAGGCATATAGCATACAGTGCAGCCATGATGCTCATGTGGCTTCTTACAGAGCAGCTTCTATTCGCTGTTTTATTAGGAGATTTGCCTGGTTACTCAATCAACTTTTCCCTGAAGATTTTAAGGCAAAACATCTAGATTCTTCTCTTGACAAGGGGACCTTCTGTTTGGCTCTCGAGCAGCTAGGTTATTCAAGACCCTGCAAGAACAAGGCAAAACTGTGAATGATTGCAGAAGACAAAATTCTACTTACCTCTGTGCCCAGATACCAGTGAAATTACCCTGCCGAGTCCAATTATTTTGTTAGATGAGAGCATAGGCCTTCTAAGAACATAGAAGCCACCCAGTATTACATTTCCAGAAAAAAAATCTGGAATGGATCCCAGATCTTGGAGGCCTCCTTTCACAGACAAGTCAGTGTGACAATATTAATTCCCCTTTCCATCCTTCCTGTTTCCAAAGGACTCGGACTTTCTATTACAAATTGGGAAAAGATCACTACGGGCAAGTGGGAACTCCCCATAATCAAACAAGGTTACAGAATGTCTTGGATGGAAACTCCCGCCATTCAGAGGCATTTTACCACTTCCCCACAACCATTTACATTTCCTTCCACCCATCCTACAGGCCTTGCTTTCCCAAGGCACCATAGAACTGGTTTCTCTTCATTTTTTAGGAAGAAAATTGTACTCTGTGCAGTTCTTGGTGCTAAGAAAAGGACAGTGGAGACCCATACTGGACCTTTCTCAGCTCATCACCTTCTTCAGTGTGTATCCACTTTCAAAATGCTGTCTATTCAGACCCCCCCTTCCCTTTATCCTTAGGACTTCTTAGTATCTTTACTTGAAGAATGCCTATCTGCTTATTCCCATACACTTGCTTTACAGGAAATTTCTGAGGTTCTCTACTGGCTCATAACATTTTTTTTTTGCCCTTCAAGCTTTCTACTGCCCCCAGAGTTTTCACCATGTCTAGCTCTAGTTCTAAACCTTTCAAGGACTTAGAGATTACAAATATTCCCTTATCAAGGCAATTTGCTAATATAGGCTTCTTTACCTCAGATTCTACTGATTCATTTCATTTTCACTCTTATCCTCCTCTTTCAAATGGGTTTCACTGTCAGTTTCAAAAAGTCTACTCTACAGCCCACTCCGGTCCTACAGTGCAATGAAAAAGTATTTGCCCCCTTCCTGATTTCTTAGTTCTTTGCATGTTTGTCACACTTAAATGTTTCAGATCATCAAACAAATTTAAATATTAGACAGATAACCCAAGTAAACACAAAATGCAGTTTTTAAGTGATGATTTTATTTATTAAGGAAAAAAAAACTATCCAAACCTATATGGTCCTATGTGAAAAAGTAATTGCCCCCTAAACCTAATAACTGGTTGTGCCACCCTTAGCAGCAACAACTGCAATTAAGCATTTGCGATAACTGGGAGTCTTTCAAATCGCTGTTGAGGAATTTTGGCCCATTCTTCTTTGAAGAATTGTTTTAATTTAGCCATGCTGGGGGGTTTCCGAGCATGAACCACTTTTTAAGGTCATGCCATAGCATCTTAATTGGATTCAAGTCCGGACTTTGACTAGGCCATGCCAAAACCTTCATTTTGTTTTTTGATTTTAAGCCATTCAGAGGTGGACTTGCTGGTGTGTTTTGGATCATTGTCCTGCTGCAGAACCCAAGTGCGCTTCAGCTTTGAGGTCACGAACTGATGGCTGGACATTAACGATTTTTTGGTAGAGGGCAGAATTCATTGTTCCATCAATTACAGCAAGTCATCCAGGTCCAGAAGCAGCAAAGCAGCCCCAGACCATCACACCACCACCATAATGTTTGACTGTTGGGATGATGTTCTCTTTCTGAAATCCTGTGTTACTTTTACGCCAGATGTAACGGGATGCACACCTCCCAAAAAGTTAAACTTTTGTTTCATCAGTCAACAGAATATTTTCCCCAAAAGTCTTGGGGATCATCAAGATGTTTTTTGGCAAAAGTGAGACGAGCATTTATGTTCTTTTTGGTCACCAGTGGTTTTCGCCTTGGAACTCTGCCATGCATGCCATTTTTCCCAGTCTTTCTTATGGTTGAGTCATGAACACTGACCTTAATTGAGGCAAGTGAGGCCTGCAGTTCTCTAGATGTTGTTCTGGGTTCTTTTGTGACCTCTTGGATGAGTCATTGCTGCACTCTTGGGGTAATTTTTGTAGGCCGGCCTCTCCTGGGAAGGTTCACCACTGTTCCACGTTTTCTCCATTTGTGAATAATGGCTCTCACCGTAGTTCGCTGGAGTCCAATAGCTTTAGAAATAGCTTAGTAACCTTTTCCAGACTGATAGATGTCAATTACTTTTTCTCTCATCTCTTCTGGAATTTCTTTAGATCGCAGTATGATGTCTTCCTTTTTGGGATCTTTTGGCCTACTTCACCTTGCCTGACAGGTTCTGTTTAAGTGATCTCTTGATTCAACAGGTCTGGCAGTAATCAGACCTGGATGTGGCTAGTGAAATTTAACTCCGCTTTCCCAGAAATATGATTAACCACAGTTACTTCATGATTTAACAAGGAGGGGCGATTACATTTTCACATAGGACCATATAGTTTTGGATATTTTTTTTTTCCTTAATAAATAGTCATCACTTAAAAACTGCATTTTGTGTTTAATTAGATTATCTTGGTCTAATATTTAAATTTGTTTGATGATCTGAAACATTTAAGTGCGACAAACATGCAAAGAAATAAATCGGGAAGGGGGCAAATACTTTTTCATTGCACTGTAGTTTGCAGACTAGGCAAAAAGCATGCAGTCCTTCCTACCACAGGAAATGATGCAGAGCCTTACAGCTTGTTACCAGTCCCTCTTACCTCTCCAAGTCTGCTTGACAAGGGAGATTCTCAGAGCACTGAGTTACATGGCAGCATCCATCTCGCTGCTTTTACCCACTAACCAGGCTGCATATGAGTAAAATACAGTGTTCACCAGTGGCAGTAGGGAGCTTAGAGCAGCCTATCTATCCCTGGAGGAGTGTTCCCAGCACAGGAATCTGGTAGTCTATTGGCCGTTTTGGGCCAATTTCTAGCTCTTTCAAGTCCCCCTGTATAAAACCCAGTTTAGCGCGGCTTTGCGCGATTTTGCACATAGCGAAGCATCGGGCAACGCCGCTTAATTGGGTTTAAACCATTCTCGGCTCCACAAAGTCTGCTCTTCACTTTTTCCCTTAGAACTGATCTAGTTCTCATAATAAACACCCTATTCCTACTCTAAAGCCTGGCACTTGCTCACTAAAGCAGTTATATAAGTCAGCACTAAAAATTAAAAGCACTACACCCTCACAAACTCCCCTTGAGTACATTGTTCCTTTTTTCAATTATAAAGGAATTCCCAATACTATTCTAGCATATCCAAAGGTCAGTTGTCAATCTCCTCTCCGGTCCAGCTGGTGAATCTCGGAATCTTGAGGCAATGTTACAACTGCCTCATGTACGCAGACAACCCTCTCCTCCTCCCAACAAATTCCAACACATGTGAGAGATGCAACCATGTAGCCAAACTGGAGGCTAAGCTCTCTCAACTCAGTACTGGCATAACCAGTCAGGAGGAGAAGGAAACCACACTCACTACAATTCCAGTCTCACATAGACCTACCACGACAACAAACCAAACACATAAACACACAAAAACATACTCGGAGGCTCTAAATAAAAATCTGCCTAAGCAGCAGAGACCTCCAAAGCAGACACCCAAGCAACCGCTACCCCAAAACAAAACACGTGCAACACATAGCTCACAAAGCCAGTGTGCCGAACAGTCACAGCCCTTAAGGCTAAACAACACACCTGATACACTTGTAATAGGTGACTCTATCGTCAGGCACACTGACGTCCCGCTCACCAGGCTGAACAAGGAGAAGGTCACGGTGAGCTGCCTGTCGGGTGCTAGGATCCGCCACATAACACAAGTACTCAGGTCACTCCAAAGCTAGTACAAATATGACTCAGTCATTGTCCATGCTGGTGTGAATGACCTAAGACATACCTCCCTGGACTACATGAAAAGAGACATAGAGGAGCTCTCTGAGCATGTAGCCCAGGCCGGTATGACCCTGACCTTGAGTAGCATCTTACCCTCACGAAGAATGATGCCACAATATGAAGACAAGATGATCAATTTCAACAATTGGCTTAAGTATTGGTGTCATTCAAAGCGGATCCAATGCCTGTCAGCATGGGATGACATGCTCGACAAGCCACGATGCTTCGCTAGGGACGGCTTGCACCTGTCACCCCTGGGCTTTCGGATATTGGCAAAGGCTCTTGCCACCTCCATAGTGCCTTTTTTAGGCAAGGTTCAAAAGGCAAACCCACCTCCATAGGTATCACAAGGGATAAGAAACTGAGTAACGCTACTCAGTGCCAGAAGTCTAAACCTCAAGATGCATGCAGTCGAAACTCTCTTTGCATGGCGAACATCGATATCTGTGCAGTAACAGAAACCTGGTTCAAGGCTCCCGAGAGCACCCCAGCACTACCAGGTTATACCTCATACCATGTTTTTCGGCTCCAAAACTTGGACCGAACCACAAAAGGAGGGGGAGTATCAATATTAGTCAAAGATACCCACACCTCCAGGTTGGTGGCACAGCATGAAGCATCAGAGACTATCCATGTGCAACTAACAGTGGGTAAAACTGCCTTCCAGTTTATAGCCTGCTACAGACCACCCTCCCAAACCCAGGAACCCCACTCGGCCTTCCTGAGAACACTGGAAAATATGAAGGTCTCTCCAAACACCATTATATTGGGCGACTTCAACTACCCAAACATAGATTGGGAGCATTACTCTAGCTCCAACACCCTAGCCCAAAGGTTCCTAGAATTTATAAACTCAGATGCTATGGAACAGCTTGTTACCACTCCCACAAGAGGGGAAAACATACTGGACCTGATCATCACCAACATGGGGACTCTATGCTCCAGACCAGAAGTGTATCCCTCACTGGTAAGATCAGACCATAAACTAATCTCACTAGATATTCACATCCTGACCCCATCCCCTGCCCAGAAAACCACAGTGAAAAACTTCTCTAAAGCAAATTTCACACTCCTCAAAACCGAGGTGGAATCCTTCAAAGCCCCCGGGCCTGTGGAAAATACGGCCCAGACCGCAGAATCCTTTATAAACGCATTCTATGAACACCTTCAGGAATGCATGGATCATGCAATCCCAAACAAAACCAAGACCCAATCCTCCAAAGGCAGGCGTCCTGTCTGGTGGACCCCAGCCATAAACAAAACTATACAATAGAAGGAGGAAGCTACTACATGATAGAGCAAATTCCCAAAAAGGGAAGGCATCTCTGATCAGTATTAGCAAAAAACTACGGGCACTCATAAAATCATCTAAGGCCAGCTTCGAGAGAAAAATTGCACAGAACACTAAGGATAATCACAAGGCTTTCTTTAGTTATGTTAGAAACCTGGGTGGGAATTCCCAGATATGCTCAGAATTAGTCCAAAATGACAAAAAATACACCAAACTCACAGACATTGCCAACATCCTAGCTGACAGGTTCAGCGCAAACTTCTCCCCCCCCTTCCCCACCAAAAGGGCAAATATCTATCCCAGCAGAGTACTGCCCCCTGACATCTCAGATGCTCAGGTAAGAGCCGCCCTCTCCAAAGCAAAAAACACATCATCAATGGGACCAGACGGTGTCCCGGGCTGCGTCCTACATGAACTCCAAGAAGAACTAAACCCAAACATAAAACTACTGTTCAATCTCAGCCTTACTACAGGATATGTACCCAAAGAGTGGCGTACAGCAACAGTGGTCCCTCTCCACAAAGGTGGTGCCTCAACGGATCCTGGAAACTATCGCCCCATAAGCCTGACTAGCTTGGTCTGCAAAGCTATGGAAAGGATCATCATGGACCTCATAAATAAAGATATTGGGGACCTACAGACACTGGAATCCTACCCAGTTCGGCTTTGTTCAGGGCAGATCTTGCCTCTTAAACCTGGTCGATTTCTTTGAAACCGTCACCAAGGCCATTGACGAGGGGAAGGTGGTCCACACAGCCTACCTGGACCTCGCAAAAGCCTTTGATACAATACCCCACTCTGTCATTATAGATAAGCTCACCAGCTTAAATATAAACCCCTATGTCACTAGATGGGTTGCAAACTGGCTCAAGGACAGAACCCACATGATTAGAATTGCTGGAGCCATGTCAGACTCCAAACCAGTTACAAGTGGCGTCCCACAAGGCTCAGTCCTGGGACCTCTCTTGTTCGGTATATATTTCTCGGAGGTACAGGCCAACACGGAAGGACTGTGGCTGACCAAGTTCGCAGATGACTGCAAACTGGGCGCCATAATCGACTCTCCAGCCGACACAAGCATCCTACAAAAGAGCCTTATAGAAACAGACAACTGGTGCCAGAGCCATGGCCTCAAGCTAAACGCCAAAAAGTGTATAGTCATCCCCTTCAGCAAAAACAAAGTGCCCACAAATTACCACATAGATGGTAATCCATTAAGTACGGAAGAAGTAATTAGGGACCTGGAGACCCAGGTTGATAGCAATCTCTCATTCGACAACCACGTGGCCAAAGTGGTTAGAAAATCATTTTATATAGCCCACCTAATCATGAAGGGATTCACATCTAGATCAGGGGAGGTCATCGTGCCTCTTTGCTCATCCCTCATCAGGCCCATAATTGAGTACAATGCCCCTTTTGGGATGTACCTTACCAGACACCTGCAGCAACTGGAAAGACCCCAAAAGTACCTCACCAAGAGGATCAAAGGGCTCAAACAGATGCCATATGCTGCCCGGTTAAAGAAACTCCAGCTCTACTCAGTGGCATACCGCCTGCTCAGAGGCGATCTGTGCCTGACGTATAAAGCCATGTCCAACCCGGAATTAATGGACATGCTGCACCTCAAAAATCCAAATCCCAATGAGCTACGCACTCGAGAGACTTGAACTTCAGCACTGAAATAAATAGGACATGCTGGAGGGACAGATTCATAACCCAGAGGCTCCCTTCACTCTGGAATAAAATCCCAGTCCAGGTTAGGCAGAGTCCCTCATTGACTCTCTTCAAGAGGAATCTTGATGAGTGGATGGGAGATCGTAGATTTACTCCGGGTATCACTTCTGTGTCATTGTTAGGCAGATGCACAGTATACTAACCTCGAAAAAGAGCATAGCAAAATTCATTTTAAAATGGGTGGCGAAAGCCAAACACACTCTGGCTAGGCTTGTAAATGCCCCAGGGCAGATAGCCTAGTATGAACCTATGAACCTATGATACTTGAAAAATGTGTTGCCCCAACAGTATTACTACTTAGATACACAGATCTGTCATACCTTGTCTCAAGAGGGAGATCCTGTGGTGGATGGCACAGGTGGTCCTCAACCCAGGCCTGCCCTTGCAAGGTGTAGCCTTCAAGTCAAAAGTTGTAAACATACTTCCCTGATGAGGCTTGAGAGCAGGGACAGGGACTCACCAGGTCCAGGGTCACTGGAAACCCAAACACAAGGCAGAACACATCAACCAGAAAGAGATGAGGTCTTATTCAGACTCTACAAATCTTCTTCAATCTCTGGAAACCAGGATCTTTGAGTATTTTCAGACAGCACAACAGTCATGTGGTACGTAAACAAGGAGGGACAAGATTCTATCAGCTGTGCAGGTTGGCTGAGATTGCTTGGGACCTGGCCATCGGTGTGGATTTGTCTATTCAAGCAGTACACATTCCCTCCTAGGACAGTGTCCTGGCAGACCCCCCCCAGCAGGTCTAACGCATATTCCCACAGATGTATGCTCAACAAACCAATCTTCCTAGACATAGTCCACAAGTAGGGTACGTCATAGATAGACTTATTTGCCTAGAGTATCAACAAACAACTTCCTCTCTTGTGCTCAAGAACTTCTTGTCCCTCAGGCTTGGAGGACAGATGCCTTGTCCTTCCAGTGGACAGGAAGATTTATTTATGCCTTCCCTCCACCGCTACCAAAAGGTTTGCTAAAAATCCAAAAAGAAAAAAACAAGAATTCTACTGGTTGACTCCCTTTTGGACCAACAGCATCAGTACCCCCTTCTCTTTCTCTTAGCCATGGCCAATCACCACAATCTACCCCACAAAGTGATCCTGATACTACACAAGGGCTCATTCCTTCATCCTAATCTGTCATCCTTCAACTTAACTCTGCAGGTGATAGGATGTTTATCCCTTCCAAACACCAATTTTCAGAGGACCTGCTTTGGTTTCTCCAGGAGGCAAGGAGACCCAGTACCTGAAAATCCTACATAGCAAAATGGAAGAAATTTTCAGTCTGGTGTCAAGCCAAACATCTGGACTCAAAAATGTGAGGTGCCTCTTGTTTTATGTAATTTGCTTGTGGTGAAGCAGTTCTTTTAAAGGTTCCTGCCCCCTAAATCCTCTGAGAAAATCTGTGCCTCCCCCGTGGCTCTCAACTATTTGGAAAATTTCGCTCTGCCTTCATTAGAGCCAGTTGCTTCCTTCACTCCCAAATTGTCCACCTGGAAAACCATTTTGTTAGCAGCTATCAGTTCTGCTAGACAGGTCTCAGAGCTGCAGGTGCTTATGGTTACTTCACTCTTAATTACTTTCATTAAGGGCAGTGTGTCCCTCAGGATCATTCTGCTTTTAATACCTGAAATGGTACAGATGATGTCCCTTAATCAGTTTATTACAACAGGGGTGAAATAATTGTACAATCCCTAGATGTACAGACTGCTTAGATTTTACCTTGACTAGACCAAGTCTATTTGTAAATCACACCAGCTGTTTCTCTTTCCTGTACTCTAAGCTGGGCCAACCAATATCCAGACTATTGCTCATTGAATTTCTAGGTCTATTTCTTTTTGCTGTACCTATTATTGCAAATGCTTGCCCTGTTTCCAAAAGACTCATTTCACTAGAGCTGTGGCCTCTTCTGGAGCCTGTTAGAAGGGGATACATTCCAGAATGATTCTGAAAGTGGCTACCTGGTCCTCTGTGCACCCTTTCAGTAAGTGCTACAGAGCAGATACATTTCCCAAGTCCAGAGCTGATGTTTCCAGGCCAATTCTTTCTGGCCTCTTACAGTTGTCAGCTGTCCACCCTTTTACTCCCTTAAGCTTTGTGAATCACCCATTTGTCTGGAATATTTCAACAGTGATTTCAGTCAGGATATAGTACAGTTGTATAAGAACTTACAATAACAGCAGATGTCCTACCAATCACTGTTGCAGTATTTCTTCCCATTCTGCATCCCCCTTCTTTCCATCTCATTCCTTCTTTGTACTCTACTGCCCTGTTTGGCTGCCTCCAGGAACTAAGGAGACCTTTCTCTGCTTTTTCCCCTCCTGGCTGACTACTTTTTTCTCCAGAAGTCTTCAGACTACTGGCCTGGAAATAGTCTTAAGGATTTATGATCATACATCTGCTTATGTACCTGTACAATCACGGGCTGAGGTCATACATTGTACATATGGCTCATGAAGTGTTTTGGCTTTGGTAACCTGGTTGAACATCGGTGGTGAAAACTCATCTGTTTAGAATACTGCAACAGTGATCAGTAGAGCAACTACTGTTATGGTAAGTTCTTAAACAACTGTACTTTTCTCAGTCCCTCAGAAAGTACCGTGAGCTTTTAAAGAAGGAATTTCCAGAACCAGCACCCATTCCTCCAATTTTGTCAGCTTTGGAGGATCTTTGTGCTACTCCCTGCAATTTTTCTGATAGCCTGTTGCCCTAAAAGGGCAAATAGAATGTATACATTTCTTAAATCTTTAGAGTTTTTATACACACTTCCCACACTTCCCAAACCTTACCCACCAGCCATAGTTAGTTAATCCTACTGCTGATTAACATTTGGTTGATTCCAATCTTTGTTTCTGACAAGGATGGGGAAAAAAGTGTATGCCTCTGCTACTTTGCCTTTCAGAATTTTGTTTTGTCAGGTTTGTATGTTAATTTCACAATTAGTTTGAATAAACTTCATGAGGAATGTTTTGGCTGCAGTTTCTTCTTGTGAGGAAAAATCTGTTTTAAATGGTTTAATTTCTTCCATTTTACAGGTCAAAACACATTGTTTAGGCTGTGTATTTATCTGACACTGATACTTTTTCCAGGAAAAATCTGTTTTAAATGGTTTAATTTCTTCCATTTTACAGGTCAAAACACATTGTTTAGGCTGTGCATTTATCTGACACTGATACTTTTTCCAGGGCTGTGCCCATTGGTATTCTTTTGTGGAGGTTTGCCTGGCTGCATTCTCAGAACTTCCTAGATATGAAAAAAAGAAATTTTAAGTTCTTTGGAAGGACATTTAGGTTTTGTTCGCTCTGCTGCAGAAATTGTCAAAAAATTGCGTTGAAAGGGTAAAGCTGATATAGGGATTTTCTAAGATTTTTCAGCCCTCCTTTTCCAGATTTTCTGAGATTCTCTTACCCTTCATCCAGTTTTGGCAAGCAAGCAACAAAATAAACAGTCTGAGAAAAATGAATAAACAGATATTTAGAAAGAAATGTCAGGAGGTTCCAAAAAGAATTCAGGACCCCACAAAACAAAGGACAGTAGAACAAGTGAGAATGACTGTTAAAGGGACCTTGCCCCCCCCCCCCCACCCACACACACGCTGGCAGTCTCCTTTGCCTTTCAGAACATCTGAATCTCTATTTTTCTCTTTGGCAGCACAGTTTCAGACAAAGAGGTTCTTAAGATTATTCATCAAGCTTACAGATTGCACTGGGATAAAATTCTGCCTTTCCACAGGGTAACTTCTCACCCACCACACCAGATTCCTCTGTTTCACTCCTGTCCATCAGCACATGCTGTCTCAGGGACTAACAGAGCCAGTGCCTCATTCCCAGACTGTGAAAGGTTTTTATTCAAGAATGTTTTTAGTACCAAAGAATGCTTGGAGACCAGTTCTGGAGCCTTCATTCCTAAGCCTGTTTGTGATAGTACCCAAGTTCAAAATGCTGGAACTTCACAACCTGTTAGCCATTCTTCTTCATTTAAGTTTCCTGGTATCACTGGATTTAAAAGATGCTTATCACTTCCCTTTTCATCCAGACCTCTGGGATTTCTTAAAGTTGTGTGTGTCTGGATCACATTATCAGTTTTCTTCTTTACCCTTTGAACTATCCACTGCTCCAAGGGTGTTCACAAAGTGTCCATCTGCACTTATAGCTCAATGTAGGCTAAAGGTTATCTACACTTTTCCTTATTTAGATGAATTGCTTATTTTCGCAGTCTTTTTCAAAGTGTCAGGAATCGGCCACTTGGATGAGAGATCTCTTACACAAGCTGGGATTCCAAGATAAAATTCAAGTCTTTTTTTTATTCTGCCATACCTCTCAACCTCTTAGAGCAAGAAATCTGGACAAAGTCATAAATAATAGCAGGACAAATGACCAAAAGTAGGGACAATTTTTAAATATTGCCCTTACTAGCTTAGAAAGTTGATAGATTAACAGCTTTTTTGCATTAGCATGAATTTTCTGAAGGATATAAAGTCTGAAATTCAAATGTCTGTCATTATTTACTGACTTTAATGTTCAATAATTTGCCAGCGATTTGGCAGGAAACCACAATTTTATGAAAAATGGACAAAAATATGTGGCAAAAATCTGGACATTCTGCGAAAATCTGTGCAGTTGAGAGGTAAGATTCCTTCACACAGAATTGTGTTCCTGGTATGTCTGCTAGATACCTCAGTTCAGAGAGCTTTTCTTGCACAGGAAAACTCTTATCGTTTTCTAGATATCTGTCAATGTTTTCCCCTCAGACTTTGGCAAGGGAATACCTCAGGATTTTGTGTCTCATTGCATCTATAATTCTCATGATAAATGACAGTGATGCAGTGGTATCTGTAGTCTCTCTGGTCCCAGCACCTATTACATTTCCAAATCTGAGTTATGTGGTCTGTCAGAAATGGAATCGGTTTGCGGAGACAGCAAATTTCCCTAAATCCTGGTCTCTTCACTCCCCTGACCCAAAGCAGTTAGTCATCGTAGACCCACTCAGAATTTGCTTGGGGAGCAATTTCAGTAGGGATAAAGCTCAAGGTATATCAGAGACCAAGGATGGATGCAAGCACATAAATATAACAGAGATCTTTGCCTGATAACGACACTCAACTCTCTGAATCATATTTTGTCCTTAGGACCTCTTCAAGTTGTTAGACACCACCACATTCATGTAGTACATCAACAGGTAAGGGGAAACCAGATCTTACCCCCTTTTCAGACTACCCATGTTAGCTTGGGATATTGTTTCACAGCACAGTCTCTCTACAATCATCCTACATTCTGTCAAAGCAAAATTGTGTGGCAGATCAGCTGAGGAGAACAAGAGCAGACCCTCATGAATGGAAACTAGATCAGAAGGTCTTCCAAGAGTTGATCCATCTGTGGGGTGTTCTTCAAGTAGGCCTTTTGCCTCCTCTCTGAACGGTCAGCTGGCAAAGTTCTGCTCCAGGAATACATGCAAGAGGGCATGGAGGATAGATGTCTTTTCATTTGCTTGGACAGAAATGTTCAGTATGCGTTTCCACCCTTTCCACTGGTATCTGGGTTACTTCTGAAGGAATCTCTCAAGGTCATTGTGATGACTCCCTTCTGACCCAGGCAACAGTAGTTCTCCCTTTTGGAAATGCCCAGAGGCAGTTGCCCCAAGCTTCCACAGATAATGGTTTTACTCAAATAAGAACAGGCGTGTTTAATGCACCTCATCTCCATTCAACTTCACCTGACTACCGGAATTATAGGGTCTTAATTCCCTTTAAGGACCTATTTCCTGAGGACGTGCAGCAGGTACAAATAGAGGTAAGAAAGCCTACTACTAGAAAATCATATATTAGCAAATGGAAGAGGTTTTCTTGTTGGTGCCAACAGTGGTTAGTGTTGTCACTTCACAGCAAGAGGTTCTCTGGTTCGATTCTCTGCTGGGGCACTTTCTGTGCAGAGTCTGCATGTCCTCCCTGCATTTGCGTGGGTTTCCTCCAGGTACTCCATTTTCTTTGTACATTCCAAAGACGTGCATCTGGAGCATTTTTCCGCACCTCTGCTGAAATTGGACTCTGTCCCAGTGGGACTTTCCTGGCAAGCAAAATCTTAAATAAAAAAAAATGGCACCCATTCAGGGCTAGTGTTTCTCTAGTTTTACAGTATGTGTGTGTTATCCTGTTGCCTTTCTTATTTCTATATCAAGGTGCATTTATCTTCAAACATGTCTACCCATGGATTCTCCTCTTTCACTGTATTCTCATGTTAAAATGTTTTTGAAAAGGGGATGTTATGTAGTCCAATCTCACCTACATTCTTACTCGCGGGTTTGGAGCCGAATATTGGCTCCGACTCGGCCAACTTTTATTTACTAGCTCGAAGTCTCCCATTGGCTGGGCCAAGCAGGTATCCCATGCTGCACTGCTGCATAACCCCATATCTCGTTTGCTGCTCATGTAGCTAGGACGTGGTCTCGCTTGGCTGTGGCTAAGTACCTTCTTTTTTCAATTTCTCTTGAGAAAATTGCTAGTTGTTCAACCACAAAAGCTATTGTAATAGCTATTCTTCTTGTTGCTTGTTTGTAGTGTTTTTTGTTTGTGTAGTTGGTATCCCTAACTGTTCTGGTGGGCTAGGCCCGTTTTACTTAGAGGACCTATTCCTCCTTTTTGTGTGTAGTGTTCCGTTTCCTTTTGTGGAAGACTTCTGTTAGTGTATATTTCGATAAATGTGTTCTGCATAATATTAAGTAGTGTGTTGTGAGTTGGTAAAGAACCGTTTTACTTGGAGGTTCTTTGGTTGCCTTGTGTAGTCTGATCAGTAGTTTTTCCCGCCCTTACTGTTTTTCCGGCTAAGTTGTTTTCAATGGTCTGCTTGTGCAAGATGTCTAAGGATAAGAAGGAACATAAACCTTCCGGTTTTAAAAAATGTTCCAAGTGTAGTTACAAAATGTCCATTACGGATGGGCATTCCGTATGTGTTTACTGCCTAGGAGCAATTCATTTGCAAGAGTCTTGTAGCTTCTGTCATGCCTTCAGTCTGAGGGTGCTCCAGGAGAGGAAAAATAAACTAATATTGAAGGGACTCCTAAAACCTTCGTTTGAGGAGTCTTTAGATTCTACTTCTAGTTCTCAGTCCAAGTCTAAAGCTTCGAAGGCGAAGAAGAGATGTCCGGCTCCATCTTTCTCCTCGGAGCCCCTGGAGAAAATTACTAAACTTGACTCTACCTCCTCGGCTCCTCTGTCCTCTGGGCTGCAGGAGGTATCTGTAGTACTGGAATCGGCGTCAGCTCCTATTTTACTGGAACCCATTCGGAGCCGGTCGCCCAGTGTTAGGCATGGTTCTACTGAGAGGAGATCCCAATTTCCCTCCCTGTCCTTCAAATCCTCCAGGCTTTCTGATTTGGATGTCGATAGGGTGGTTCAGAGGCTCCTGCAGTCGCTGGTGTTGGCAAAATTATTCTCGGCTCCGACCCAGTCGGCTCCGGAGCACATCCCGATGGTTCCTCCTCCGAGCACTTCCTTGTCTTCGGAGCCAGAGTGCTCCGCTCCCAGTGATGTTCCTGCGCCGGCTCCAATACCCCTCAAGGATTTATCGGTGCTGATGTTGGCTCCGTCCACAGGGTTCGGCACTCGGGTTTCCTCAGTCGGGCCCGAGGAGGGTACTTCGGGACACCTGTCTGTTCCGAGCCTCCCTCTCGGCGCATTGGCTCGGGGACCCCGACCCAGGTCATGGCCTCGGAGGCCGGTCGGTCCTCTGATTCGGGGGACCCGCCTTCGAGCCCATGCGGCGCGCACTGGCCAAATCATCAGTTACATCACCCGGATCGGTCATTCCGTCCCCTTCCACCCCAGCTAGAGCCTCTGACGTCCCCCTATCCATAGATGGTGGAGCCCAAAGGTCTGGGGATACCCCCCATGAGCGGTCCCCAACTTTCTGAGGGCCCCTCAGAGTCTGTGCCTGAGGAGCCCCCTAGAAAGAAGTCATGCAAGAGGAAGCACATAGACTCCCAGGACGAGTCTCTCACTTCTGATACCGACCTCAGGGAGTCGGAGGGGTCCCCCAAGTTGTCCTCTGATGACGTCTCTCTCTCCAACATCCTGGCGATATTGAGACAGAGAGGCGAATGGCCATCCAAAACCCCCTCTGAGGAGGAGTCAGTATTCCTCAAGGCCTTTGGTGCTCAATCCTCCGCCTCCTGGGTGTCTCCACCCTTCGAGCTGTTGGATTTAATTTGTCGAAGGGTGTGGTTGAATCCTGATTCGGTGGAACCTGTACCCAGAAGGTCCAATAAGTTTCTTTCTGCCCCCCCCCCCCTGGGAAAGAGTTTCTGTCCAAAGGGGTTTCTGTAGATGCCGTGGTGGCGGCGGACACACAGCAGGAAGTAGACAAGTCTTCTTTCTCTGTCCATCCTCCTAACAAGGAGTCTAGGAGCATGGACCGGTACGGGAAGCATACCCTCTCGTCAGCGACCTTCACCCTACGGTCACTGAACTACCTCTGTCATTTTGCTCGTCTCCAGAAAGATCTCCTCAAGGAGTTAGGAGATACACTAGCGGGTAACGTACCTGAGGCGATAGCGCACAAGGTTAACGCCCAGGTGTCTGCCCTCAATTCTGTTGTCAACTCATCCATGAGGCTCATATCGTATGCAGCCGAGGGGGCGAGTAGGGCAGCCAGTTCAGGAGTAGCCCTCATGAGGCAAGCCTGGATGCGCTTGTGTCATTTTGCGGAGGCCTTCAAGTCTTCCTGCACTGACGCTCCTTTTGATGGGACCTCTCTCTTTGGGACCAAAGTGAAAGACACCCTCACCAGATGCGAGCAAGAGGGAAAGACCCCGTCTGTCTAGGGGTCCGTTTTTCCCTTCCCTCGAGGCCTTACCCCAAGGCTCAGAGGGGAGGGAAGATGTGGTTCAAGAAATTGCAGAAGTTTTTCCCGGCTGCACAAGGTGAGTCCCACTCCAGAGGCAGAGGAGGGGGAGGTTATTCTGGAAGACACCGCCCTAGAGGCAGAGGAGGCCCCCGCAACTCGGGAGACTGTGATTCCTTTCGCGGTTCTTCCTACCATCGTTCCTGATGTGTTGCCTGACTGTGCTATTCCGGAGCCAGTCGGGGGCCACATATCGTTGTACCCGGAAGCCTGGGAAAGCATCACCCAGGATCGATGGGTATTACGAATAGTTTCTGGAGGTTATGCCATCCCTTTTTCGTCAGACCCCCCCTCCAGTCAGTAGAATCCCGGACGTTCCACCCAGTCAAAGGGATCACGCAGCATTAGAGGTTTCAAAGCTGCTAAAGAAGGGAGTCATCCAACCTGTCCCCTCAGACCAAATTGGATTAGGGACTTAAGACTCTCTTTGGTGCCGAAAAGAACAGGGGACCCGAGACCCTTTCTAGATCTCAGCAGAATAAACCACTATGTTCTGAAATCCAAGTTCCGAATGGTCACCCTACAGTCCATTTTTTCATTGCTGGAAAAAGAAGTATGGATGTGCTCCATTGATCTCAAGGATGCTTACTATCATATCAAAATGGACAGGGCATCCAGGAGTCACCTACGCTTCCGGCTGGGAGCCAGTCATTTTCAGTTTTGTGCCCTGTCCTTTAGTCTCACCACAGCCCCCAGGTTGTTCACCAAGTGTTTGGCGGTGGTGCCAGCTCACCTGAGACGTCAAGGATTCCAAGTGTTTCCGTACCTGGACGACTGGCTCCTCACTGCCCCCACCAGGCATCTACTCATCCGAGCCAGGGAAGGTACCATTACCCTCTGTCAGCAACTAGAAATAACATTGAACTGGGAAAAAATCTGCCTTGCTGCCCTCACAGCATGTCACATTTATAGGCGCAGAGCTAGACACCGTTCAAATGCGGGCCTTCTTGCCGCACGACAGGATCAGAGTATTACAGAATCAGGTTCACGCTTTATTACCCCTCAGGAAAGTACAGGCGATATGGGTTCTTCAGCTTCTGGGCACCATGGCAGCTACCATTATGTTAGTGCCTCTAGCGAGATTACACATGAGGCTTCTTCAATGGCTTCTGTTTGCCCAATGGTCTCTCCAAAAACCCCCCCTTTCCCACCAGATCCTACTCACAGACCGATGCAAATAGGATCTCGGTTGGTGGCTGTGCTCCACCAATCTGGACGAGGGGAAACCGTTTGTTCCTCCATCACCTGTCACCACGGTGACCACGGATGCCTCCCAGGTTGGGGGGGGCATTATCTTGGCAGGACAGTCCAAGGCACGTGGCAAGATCACGAGGTACATCTGCACATCAGTGTCTTAAAGATGAGAGCGGTGTTACTGACGTTGTGGGCACTTCAGAGCTCTCTTCCTCTGGGGATGATTGCAATACACTCGGACAAGTCCGTTGTGTGGTATCTAAACAAACAAGGAGGAACCAGATCTTACCCCCTGTGCAGAGAGGCCATGCAAGTGTGGCAGTGGGCAGTGTCTTCCCAACGTTTTCTAGTGGCAACGCACATTCCAGTGGAGGCCAATCTGATAGCAGACAGGCTGAGCAGAGCTATTCTGATGCCTTACGAGTGGTCCCTGAACCGTCTGGTAGCGGAACAGATTTTCAGCAGGTGGGGTCAGCCTTGCTGCGATCTTTTTGCCAATCCCCTCAATGCCAAATGCAGCAACTACTTCACCCTGATCCCCCCCACGGGGGAGTCACCCAGGGACGCTCTAGTCCACGATTGGCCCTCCGGTCTGCTCTATGCTTTCCCTCCGTTTCCTCTGTTACCAAGAGTGATTCAGAAAGCCATATCCTGGGGAAGCAAGATGATTCTAATTGCCCCACACTGGCCTCGCTAGGTCTGGTTCTCCATTCTCCATCTATTCGCTGTGGACAGTCCTTGGATTCTGGACCCAGTACCAGACCTACTGACACACATGTCGGGACAGTTCCATCCCTCCCTGTGGACCCTCAGGTTGACAGCCTGGCTACTCCACTTCCGTCGTTAGTCAGACTTCGTTTTTCTCCTGATGTGGTGCATATTTTATCCTCTTCTCATAAGTCTTCGACTAGGAAGATTTATTCCAGCAAATGGAAAAGATTCTCTATTTGGGCTCATGCCCAAAGAATTGACCCTTACACAGCCCCAGTTGCTGCTGTTTTGGATTTTTTGTCCATGCTCTTTCAGCAGGGCTCTGCGCCCGCTACCATTAAAGTCCATCTGGCGGCTATTTCAAACTTTCATACCTTCTATGAGCCTTCCCTTATGGCTCATAAACTCTGTAAGGCCTTTCTAAAGGGCACCTTATTACTCCGGCCTCCTGTGTCAGAACCTATCATGCCCTGGGATCTAAACTTTGTTTTGCAAGCCCTTACGTCCCCACCTTTTGAGCCGGCTGCCACATGTGAGTTAAAGGTTTTGTCCTGGAAGACAGCTTTCCTAATAACCATCACATCAGCCAGATGGGTGTCAGAGATTCAAGCTCTCTCCATCAAACCCCTGTATTTAATTTTTCATAAGGACAGAGTTTCTCTTAGACCTAATCCGTCCTTTCTTCCCAAAGTAATATCTACTGTGAATCTCAAATCAGTCCATTGAGCTGCCAGTGTTCTTCCCTCAATTCTCGAACAAGGCAGAGGTTAGATTTCATCAACTGGATGTGCATAGACAATTACGATTCTATCTACACAGGACCAAACACCTACGAAAATCTGACCAATTGTTTGTTTCCTTTTCAGAAAATAGAGCGGGTTCCCCTATTTCCAAGGTTACTATTTCCAGATGGATTTCAAATTGTATTTCCTTTATTTATTCTTCAGTGGGGAAAAATCTACCATTCCCCATCAAGGCTCACTGTACTAGGGCTGTTTATGCATCTATGGCATACCATGCCAGACTATCTTTGGATGATATTTATGCTGCAGCCACGTGGGCTTCCCCGCACACCTTTATTACTCATTACAAACTGGACGTGGCTTCTAGGGCCAGGCTTCCTTTGGTTCCACAGTCCTCAGGAGTATCTTCCTTTGAGCCTCCCAGGATAGAGGTGCTGGGGACGCTGTCCCGCGAGTAAGAATGTAGGCGAGATTGGACTACATAACATCAAGAAGTTATGTACTCACCATAATGTTCGATGTATGTAGTCCATCTCGCCTCACATTCTTACGTACCCTCCCACCTGCCCCCTTCCTGGAGGATCTGGAGGTTGGAATTGGTGCTAGAGTACCCTTCAATGGTAGTTTGTTTTTTCGTATTCCCCTTGGTAGTGTTCTACCTTATTGGATTGTTATGCATGAGATGTGATTGTTAGATTCGCAGCAAACTAGATCTGGGGTTATGGAGCAGTGCAGCATGGGATACCTGGTTGGCCCAGCCAATGGGAGACTTTGAGCTAGTAAATAAAAGTTGGCCGAGTCGGAGCCGATATTTGGCTCCGAACCCGCGAGTAAGAATGTGAGGCGAGATGGACTACATACATCGAACATTATGGTGAGTACATAACTTCTTGTTTTGCATAAAAGGCCTCCTTGAAAACTGGTGGTCCCTCCTTGGTATCTTAATTGTGTTAGAAAAGCTAGCATTTGGTCCATTTAAACCAACTAATCCGTCTGACTATAGGTTCTGAATGTGGAAAACTGTTTTACTGATTGCTCTGACCTCTGCAAGAAGAGTATGTGAATTGCAAGCTATTATGGTATGTTAAAACTGTCTTATTTCCCACAGAGACAGAGTTTCTTTTAGAACTAATACCTCGTTTATGCCTGAAGTAGTATCAGAGTTTACTTTAAGCCAAATCATCCATCTCCCGGTTTTCTTTTCTGAACCTAAAAATGAGGGAGAAAAGACAACTCCATACCTTGGATGTGCACAGACAACTCGGGTACTATCTTGACAGAACTAAATCTTTCACAGCTTTGGATAAATTCATTTATTGTAAAGGTAAGAAGACAGGACAAGCTATTTTAGAACAGATATTTCCAAATAGTTTTCTAAGGCAATTACCTTTTGTTGCATTCACCATAACAAAACTATTCTAGAGAGGGTCAAGGCCCATTGTACCAGGGTCTTGGCTTCATGTATGACTTTTTGGAAAGGGTTAGATTCTAGAAGTATTCTAGAAGCTGCAATGTGGTCTCTTATACATATGTTTACCAAGCATTACAAGCATGATTCCTTCTCTAGGTCTAGATTGGGTTTGCTAGGACCATTCTCCAGAGATTTCTTGACCCTTCTCCTTCCATCTCTCAAATGTAGTAAGCTAGGGTAATCTACCCATATAGCTAAGCCTATTGCAGTAGTAATCAATATGATAAATGTAGTACTTTTGTGTATGCAAGATTACCATAATAGATGCTCAAAAGATCACTTCTGCAATAGCTGCTACCTTCCTCCATCATTATCCCTTGTTTTTGGTGTGTTTTTTATTCCAGGATATGGACAGTTTATTTGTTCCTAGCATTCTCCTTTCAGGGTTCAGACTCCCTCTGCCTGCAGGCATGAAATCTTGAAAGGTTTTTGCACCCACACCTGTCTTTGTCATCTGTACAGCTTAAGCTGACAAATGGATTGGGTTAGTGAAAGGTGCCCTGAAGGCTTTGGAAGTTGTCCAGCTGTTATACCCTTGGTATGGTATAACCTAAATAGCTAAGGCTACTGCAGCAGTGGTCATTCAGTCATCTACTGTTATGGTATGTTTTTTACACAACTATACTTTATTTCCTTATCACAACCATCTACTGTCAAATATTTTTAAATGCTAACCCATTTGTTCTGACAAGAATGGGAAAGCTTTTGGGCGTAGAAGAAGGCTGCACACTAATCAACTGCTTAATTCCAGCTCTCTCAGTGTAAAAATGGAAACTGTGAAAAGGGAGCCAGTCAAATTCTCATTTTGGGTAAAATTCAGTTACTGGCCAATAAGTACACTGCCTGGATGCCGGGGCTAGGAAAGAAGAAAATTAGATAACCTGAAGAAAATGGTGAAGATAAAACACTGGCTGTGAAGAATCCTACAGCTATTCAGCAAGAAGCAGTTCAAGCTTAAGCTTTTGTACAGAAGATGGGTTCCAGTAATTCAGAGGAATAACTCCTGTAATGTTGTCACATCTCTATGTATAATCATACACGCCTAATGCCTGTATATTTGCTGCCTCCTTTGGCATCTATATCTTATAACACTTTCCCCTCTTCTGTTGTTTTCTCATACCAGTGCACTCCTTCCACTAGGGACTGTCTTGGATCCTACCTTCATAGGTTTTGACCTTTCTGCTTGCCCTCCTAGTTTTTGACTTCTTGATCAACTTCTGATGTAACCTGTTTTAGTTTACAGTCATAGCCGGCCTTAGGCATAGGCCAACTAGGCGGCCGCCTAGGGCGCCGCTCTAGCAGGGGCGCTTTTTCAGTATTTATTTGGTCTAGGTAGACCAGGATGGGGGCACCGGGTGGTGTGGTGGGGGGTGCTGTGGAGCCCTTTTGCCTAGGGCACCAGTTGACCCAAGGCCACTCCTGTACAGTTAACCTCTTTCAGTCTGCTTATTCTTTCTACCCATCTGAATCCGCTCTACGTTGATATGTCCATAGCAGAATTCCTTATCTTCCATAAGGACCAGTCCATTTAATTATTCACTGGAGTATCTTAGTAGCCCTAATGAAAAATTTCCCATCCTCCCTAGTTTCCTCATTTCCTGTTTACCCCTTTTCTTTTGGTTATTTTTTTCTATTTTCCTGTATTCTGTTTGTTCTCTGTGTTTCCCCTGTCATTTACTGATTAATTCAGCCACTGTTGCTTTAGACTACCTTATCTGTTTTCAGCCAGTAGAACCCCCCCCCCCCCCATCCACCGTATTAATACGTGAGCTTTCTTTTTTCCTCAGAGTGCTTTATTACCTTAGGCTCATTGTGTATTATGGAATACCATAGTTCTTTTTCATTATTCATTCTTTGTCCCTACAACTATATGCATTCTCATAAACCTTGATTACTTTCTCAGTGATTGGGTATTTTCATAAGCCTTCCTTATGTCCCCCCCCTATCCTTTTTTGGTGCTTTTTCTCCAGTACCAATAAATGCCTTCATTCTGACCTTTACGTTTGCTATCTTTATCCTCTCTTTTTGCCATGTATTCATTTAAATTTCCTAACGAGTTCAGGTTAACTTACTCTTTCTTTACTCCTCTTTTAGTTTATGGTCATCTGTTCCTATACTGGTCTGAACTCGCTGCTTAATCTTCCCCATGCATACTGTTGTTATACAGTCTGGGGCCACACTGTGGCTGTTACTTAGCCTGTAATCTTTACTCTCCACCCTCATCTCCTCCTGCATAATGATTTGTTACTATTATTATTATTAGGAGCATGCATGTAGGACAGTATTAGCTGCAATGTATTACTGTACTGACTCCTTGGAGAGCATTTCTTCTTTCAAATTTTACTGATAACATTTTTATAAACAGCATTATGTAAATTAGTATACCTGACACCTTGTGGCCACTGCAATGCAGTATATTTTATGTATGTTTCCATTGTTTTCCATTATTATATCATTGTCCAAGTCCTTGTGCACTTGCAGATTTTTCAACAAATGTCCATTTCCGTAACTGCAGCCTACAGTTATTTACCCTTTTAATCCTCTCCTTAGGCTTTGGTACCTTGTCTTCCATTTCACATCCTTAAGCATTACATATCCATTATTTTTGCTTCAGCTGTTGGTCTGTCTTCTGCATCCTCTTCTTTGCCTTCAGTATCTTGCTGGTCCTTTGCTGCTGTCTGTCCGAATTATTCTTTTTTGCTTATCTGATGATGTCTAACTTCTCCTCTAACCTTTGTTGCTTTTGAAAGAGAGAAACTAGCTCACACTTTTTTCTGCATTATTTGATCTTTCTGCATCCCCAGCTTTTTGTCTTTCACCAGCTATAGCCCCCAGGGCTCCTCCATTAATCCTGAAATTAACTGGTCTTTTCAAAAAGTCCAATGTTACCTTCAGTTCCAAGAATGCCTTCACTGATCCTTGCACATGTGTATATATCTTGGGTTTGACTGGATGCAAGCTCTTCCACCTCAGGCCCTTTTCCTTGCATGCTTTGACCTTTGGTATAAATGCATTCCCTTTCATCCAACTTTCATGGGAATAGTCCTGATCTACAAAAATGTAGATCTGAAGTAGTTAACTTCATTCTTTCTGCACATATGGGTATTCGGATCCGATTAGGATCCGAGCCGGAAAAACATTTACAAGCATCAGCTCTGAGCTCCAAGCTCCTCCCCTACCTATAAGACAGCACTTCCTCCTGACTAACCCCAGATCTCTTTTGCCACTCTAAGAGTTAGCATCGTGGTCTCTGAGCACTAAGCGAAGGTGGTAAGGTTTCTCTTTTTTCTCTTTTCAGTACAGTTGGTGTGTGTGTACCTGTTCCCCTTTTCCTCCCCCCTTCAAGCGTGGTCGTAGTGTTTAAAAAAAAAAAAAAAAGTTTTTTTTCTGTGTAGCTTGTTGGTAGTTTTAGTTCCCGCCTTGGCCCCATCCCTTGTTTTGTGCGTCTGTGTGTGTGTGTCTGTGTGTCTGTGTGTGTGTGTCTGTGTGTGTGTGTCTGTGTGTGTGTGTCTGTGTGTGTGTGTCTGTGTGTGTGTGTGTGTGTGTGTGTGTGTGTGTGTGTGTGTGTGTGTGTGTGTGTGTGTGTGTGTGTGTGTGTGTGTGTGTGTGTGTGTCTGTGTGTGTGTGTGTGTCTGTGTGTGTGTGTGTGTGTGTGTGTGTGTGTCTGTGTGTGTGTGTGTGTGTGTGTGTGTGTCTGTGTGTGTGTGTGTGTGTGTGTGTGTGTGTGTGTGTCTGTGTGTGTGTGTGTGTGTGTGTGTGTGTGTGTGTGTCTGTGTGTGTGTGTGTGTGTGTCTGTGTGTGTGTGTCTGTGTGTGTGTGTGTGTGTGTGTGTGTGTGTGTCTGTGTGTGTGTGTGTGTGTCTGTGTGTGTGTGTGTGTGTGTGTGTGTGTGTGTGTGTGTGTCTGTGTGTGTGTGTGTGTGTGTGTGTGTGTGTGTCTGTGTGTGTCTGTGTGTGTCTGTGTGTGTGTGTGTGTGTGTGTGTGTGTGTGTGTGTGTGTCTTAGGATTTAGTTAATGTTCCGCCCTTATGGCTGAACATCCTAAAGTTCTTTTTAAAAAATGCACAGTGTGTGGTCACAAGCTCTCACCAGCCGATGGCCACACTCTGTGTGTTCTTTGTTTAGGGGTCTCCCATTTGTCAGCCTCCTGCGACATTTGTGCGGGTTTAACCCCAGGGCCTTGAAAGACAGTCGGGCTAAGCTCGTGGCCAAGGGTCTGCTGCCAGCTTCTGCCCTAGAGTCTGCCTCTGTCTCCGCTCCAGCCAGTGACTTCTTGCAGGCAGGGACTCAACCTCCCGCTCATCCTGTGGTGTCAGATTCGTTCCAGAAAGGTAGGGACAAGAGAGAGAGGGAGAAGCACCACAAAGAGAGGGACAGGCCCAGAAAAAGATCCCCCGACAGGGAGTCTTTCTCCAGCCCCTCTTCTAAAGTCCCCAGGTCCCGTTCTCCTCAGCTCCCCTCTCCCCGTTTCTCACCAGAGTCGATGGAGCCCTCGGAGCCGAGGCACTCCCCTCAGATCCAGCCAAGACACGCTTCAGTCGCTCCTTCTTCAAGGTTGAGGAGGTTCATCCAGAATCAGATTCAGATGGGGGTCTTACCAGGTCCCTGCCCCATTGGAGAGGGTCCTTCTACAACTCTATTTCACCCAATCTCTCCTTCCCCGATCTGACCCGATGCTTCAGGGTTCTCGGATCAGAGGCCCTTTGGAGCTGTTGGTTCGGTGCCGATGGTTCTCATTTCCTCGACACTGGCCGTCACCTTAAGTTCATCTGATCGGATTTAGGATCCAGGAGACTCTCGGGGCCATGGTCAAGGAGTCGGACCCAAGGGTCTGGGTCCTTCTCTTTCAGATCCCATCCTTGGTGCCCAGACTACCCTGCCTTTGGCTCCGATCCCTGCTTCGGACCCGAGGAGGGCTTCGTCCTTATGGGTTACGGAGGTGGGCTCTCCATCAGCATTCGGGGCAGTGGAAAGGGTTCTCTCCCAGCGGTTGAGACCACACCTCACCTACTCGGATCCTACCTAGACCTCCCTGTTTTTGGATTCTGCTCCCCTCACCCTGTCTCGGGGACAGCCCATGCCAAAGCAACCCCAGGATGTCCTTCAGGAATGCAACTGCAGTCCTGACATATGGGTTGTCCTGCCTCAGGCAGCCCTTCGGTCGGCCGGATTCCAAAGTCCGGGTCCGGCGTCGGCCGATGTCACCTACTCCCCGACGTCAGAGCGGCTGGGGTATAAAGGCATCCGCCGATGCCATCTTCTTCAGTCTTTCTTGCCGCGCGGTGCCCGAAGCAGAAGCAGTTCACAAGTGCCGGTCGGTCAGCTCCTGTGTTTTCAGTTACCGAAGTTATCAAAAAGCTAAGTACCCCGTTGGGGAACATTTTTCTTGCCTCAGCCGATGTCAGAAAAAATGAAAAGGTTAACAATTGTTTGTCTTGTGGTAAACAAATACCTCATAAGGACTTCCACTCTTACTGCCTTCCCTGCCTGGGTCCAGACCACGACGTCTTGGCCTGTGCTGCCTGTGCTTGCTTTAATAAGCGCACACTCAGGCGCCGGGCAGAATTTGCCGAAGACTTTTTTGGCGAAAATTATGCTTATATCATGTTGTCGGAACAACCGACAGCACATATTTCCAAAAAGCGTAAGGACCGGGACTGACATCCTCGGCCCGCGTCGTACACCGATACCACGCCTAAGCCTACCGCGAGTGCATCGCCCTTTTCAGAGGCGGTAATTCAACCGCTCCAGGCCGACGACACCGCTTTACCGCGTACTTCGGTCCCGGAGGTTTCCCCGGTGCCGGTTGTTGATTTTCCTCCCGAAACCGAAGCTCTAGAATTACCTGACACCATTCCAGTTGATAAAGTTACTCCTGCACGTGGGGCAGCTAGGCCTCCGGTCTCCATGTTTATCAAGGCCTACACACGTGCTAAGGCTGCCAGCCAGGCTAAGGCCCATCCTCCTAAAACTAGTTCCCAGAGCCTTTCTTCTGATAAACAGATCATGACCCTAGCTGCAGATCTAATCTCTCTAATCAGAGGTTCTCAGTCACACCCAGACAGAGGTTCTCAGCCTCCTACAGATAAAAGGCCTAGGACAGAACAGCCAGATACCCTCTCTTCAGATGAGGCCTCTAGGGATTCTGAGCACTCAGATACCCAGGAAGAATCCTTCCAGGCCTACGAGGACTCTGATGCTGAGGAATCAATTCCTTCTGCCTCTCCTCCAGAGGATATTTCTTTCGGAGAAGTTCTCCACTCCATGAGAGAACATTTTCAGTGGCAGGGCCAGGAATTTTCTGACTCCAGGAAAAGGCTTACGTACCTTCCTCAAGTTACCCCAGCACAGACCATTCGCTATTCCTCCAGTGTTAGATGTCTTGGATGATGTATACTCAGACTCCAGTGCTTCCCCTGATTCTCTCCCTCCTGCTCCTGTCAAGCCAGACAGATATTACAGGGTTCCTGAAACTCACAAGCATCTCTTTAAGGCCCACTCTGTGGATATAGAAACTATTTCTCAGGGGCCCAAAGGAGTGGCTACTTCCTCGGCCAAAAACCCTTTGCCCGCAGACAGGGAATCAAGGTCCCTGGAGAGATGGGGCAAAAAAGTTTATACCTCTTCCACCCTTGCCATGAGGTCACTTAACTGTCTTTTTCATATGTTTCAGTACCAGGATTACTTAATGGATGATTTGCAGAAAAAGCTAGCCTCTCCTGAGCCTATAGATAGAAAGGCATTGCAGGATTTGGTTCATAACACTCAGCAGGTTAGCAATCATTTTCTTCAGTGTGGTTATGATGCATTGGAAGCTTCATGGAGGTCAGCTATGACAGGGGCCGTTATACGTAGACATGCTTGGCTGAAAGAACAGCCACTGCCAGACCATGTTAAAGTAAAGCTCCTAGATGCACCTCTGGAAAAACAGAAGCTTTTTGGTGCTAATGCACAGGATGTATTGAAGTCTATTGAGGAAAAGGCTAAATCAGTACAGACAGTCAAGGATTTCCTCCAGGTTCAGCCACCTAGATTCAGCAGGAATTGGCCTTCAAAGAATTGGTCCTTTCCAGACACTGACAAGTTTCAAAGGGGAAAAAACAGATGTGCTCGAGGTAGAGGGCAATACCGAGGCTCTTACAGGGGCCGCCAATGGCAACCTCCAAATCAGAGAAGTGGTGCAGGGAGTTCAGCTGCACCACAGGGACAATCACAATGACTTGACTTTCACCCCACCAACCAAGGCTCAAAGAGAAGCACCTTTAGGCGGAAAATTATCCTTATTCTCAAAGAACTGGCACATTTTAACCAAGGACAAATGGATTCTGGACATAGTAGACCAAGGTTACAGGTTCCACTTCCATACCTTACCAACGAGACAAGGCATGCCAAACCTGCCACAAAATCAAAGGGCAGAGGCACTCATACAAGTTTCAAAGCTGTTACAAATAAAAGCAATAGAAAACGTTCCTCCTCAGGAACAAGGCCAGGGATTCTACTCAAGACTGTTCCTTGTTCCAAGAAAAGAAAAGCAATGGAGACCTATACTGGATTTGTCCGCTCTAAACACTTTTCTCATTGTGCCAAAATTCAAAATGCTGACTTTACAGCAACTCCTTCCCATGCTGGGCAAGGGGTCTTGGCTGGTTACTCTGGACCTCAAGGAGGCATACCTGCATGTCCCAATCAGACAGAGTTGCAGAAGGTACCTCAGATTTCTTGCAGGATCAGAGCATTATCAATTCTCAGCATTGCCATTTGGTTTATCTACTGCGCCCAGAGTATTCACGAAATGCCTAGCATCAGTAGTTGCACATTGCAGGCTCCAGGGGATTCAGATATACCCTTACCTGGACGACTGCCTTATACAAGCAGACAGCAAACAAACCTTGATAAGACACTTGGATTATGTCATTCAGTTACTGCAGGCTTTGGGATACACAGTCAACATTCAAAAATCAAGACTACTGCCATCCCAACAGATTATTTTTCTAGGAGCCAAATTGGACACACAATCACAAATGGCTTTCCTCACAGAGGAAAAACAAGAACATTTACCAGATTACTTCAAAAGCCTATCGAAGCTCACCCAGCTGACCGCAAGGAAAATCCTGCAGGCCCTGGGGTTCATGGCATCTTGCATTCTTCTGGTACCTCTGGCAAGACTACACATGAGAAAGCTACAATGGTACCTAAAAAACTTATGGTCTCAACACAGCCAAAATCTAGAAGACGTAATACCACTCATTCCATGCCTGCAAAGGGAATTTTTGTGGTGGGCTCAAGCAAGTCATTTAAACAAGGGCATGTCTTTCAACAAACCTCTAGCAAGTCAAACCCATTACAACAGACGCCTCAGATCATGGATGGGGGGGGGGGCGCACATGGAGGGCAGATGCATTCAAGGGCAATGGACTGCCAGGGAAATGCGTCTGCACATAAATCAGAAAGAGATGTTGGCAGTCATACATGCAATCGAGGCATTTGGGAAATCCCTTCAGCAAGGTCATCTGCTAATAAGGACAGACAACACCACTGTCATGTGGTATATAAACAAGCAGGGAGGCACTCACTCTTACCCCCTCTGCAGACTAACAATGATTCTTTGGGAAAAGTCCCTGAAACTGAACATCCACTTGCAATCCCAGTTTGTTCCAGGCAAGGACAATGTTCTGGCGGACAGGCTGAGCAGAAATTTCTTGGATCCGCACGAATGGATGCTGCATCCACACATTTTCTCACAAATAACAAGTGCATGGGGAAGACCGGACATAGATCTCTTTGCTTCTCACCTCAATCATCACCTGGAGAAGTTCTGTTCAAGGACGCACCATCCTTTAGCCTGGAGAATGGATGCCCTCTCCTTCAGCTGGAATTCCCTAACAATTTATGCATTCCCTCCTCTACCATTACTGTCCAAGGTGCTACTGAAGTTCAAAGCAGAACAACCAAAAGGAATTTTGATAGCTCCAGACTGGCCAAGGCAGCACTGGTATCCATTGCTACTGAGCATAACTCACACCAAACCGTGGCCCTTGCCTCAATGGCCTCTGCTTCTAACACAGCACAGTTACAGGACTGTTCATCAAAACCTGCAAACATTGCAGCTGACAGCTTGGAGGGTTCCATGACTTTCACCCATACCTGTCTTTCCGAAAGAAATCTTGCTGGAAGCACGCAGACCTTCCACCAGAAAAACCTATTCAGCCAAGTGGAAGAGATTCATCATCTGGAATGCCAACAATGGTCAAGATGCATCAGTAATGAGCATACCACAGATATTAGAATACTTGGCAGAAATGTTTCATAGTGGCCTGTCATATTCTTCCATAAAAATTCACACTTCAGCTATCTCAGCAAAATACAACTGTGATCCACCTGTGTTTTCACATCCATTGCTAAGACAGTTTCTAAGAGGGATAAAGAATATCAAACCTCCCAGAAAACCACCAGTACCTACATGGGACCTCAATTTCATCTTGGAAAAATTAACTCTTCCTCCTTTTGAACCAGCAGCATCTTCACAAATGCAATTTCTCTCCTGGAAAATGGTTTTCCTGTTGGCAGTTACCTCAGCAAGAAGAGTCTCGGAGATACAGGCCCTGATGGCAGTACCTCCCTTTCTCATTTTTCATCAGGACAGAGTTTCTCTAAGAACCAATCCTTCATTCAATCCAAAAGTGATATCCAGGGTGTCTCTAAATCAAGCAATTCACCTGCCTACCTTCTTTCCCAACCCTCAAAGTAAGGGGGAAAAGCTGCTGCACACTTTGGACATACACAGACAATTACGCTACTACTTGGACAGAACAAAGACCACCAGAAAGTCTGACCAACTATTTGTAGCTTATGCTGCTGGAGTGCAAGGAAAGGCAATATCTAAACAAACAATTTCAAAATGGATTGGACACTGCATCAGATTCTGTTACTCTTTCCATGGAAAAGGTGTGCCAGCCAATATTAGGCCACACTCCACCAGAGCTATAGCCACATCCATAGCCTTTCTAAGAGGAGTGGCTACAAAGGACATTCTAGAGGCTGCTACATGGAGCTCCGTGCATACATTTACCAAACATTACAACCTGCCTTTATACTCCAGATCCCGAGCAGGCTTTGCTTCGGCTGTCCTGCAGGGCATTTTAGCTACACCATCCCTTTCTTAGATCCTACCACCCCCAGCTTGTCTATGGTATTCAACCCATATGTCAGGACTGCAGTTGCATTCTTGAAGGACATAGTACAGTTTTGTACCTACCATAAATGTAGATGTCCGATAGATATGCAACTGCAGTCAGGTTTTCCCTCCCTCCCTCCTACCCCTCTGCAATTTTCCTTTTGAGTCCATTCCCCCCTTTACTCTATTAGCTGGGGATATCTGTTATGGTGTATCTGTTTATTACTGTTGTGCATGTCTGGAATTTTTTATCCATTCACCAAATTTAGCCTTCCTTGGAGGGCACCTGGCATCTGCGGCAAGAAACACTGAAGAAGATGGCGTCGGCGGATGCCTTTATACCCCAGCTGCTCTGACGGGGAGTAGGCGACATCGGCCGACGCCGGACCCGGACTTTGGAATCCGGCCGACCGAAGGGCTGCCTGAGGCAGGACAACCCATATGTCAGGACTGCAGTTGCATATCTATCGGACATCTACATTTATGGTAGGTACAAAACTGTACTTTGTTCCCCTCAAGGAACCCTCAGAGGCTTACGAGTCCTCTTCAGAAAGTCCCACTGGAGAGGAAAATCATAAACGCAAGTGTAAAAGGAGGCACTTGGACTCCCCTGAGTCCATTACCACTGATTCGGACTTAGATGAAGGAGAGGGTTCCCCCAGATCACCTCCCGAGGACGTCTCCTTCAGAGACATTATGGAGATCCTCCGCCAAAGAGGAGGTTGGTCAGCCCCCAAACCCTCTGCGGATGAGTCCATGTTTCTGGAGGCCTTTGGTGCAGGCCCATCTACTTCCTGGGTTTCCCCACCAGCCAACCCTTTGGTGGACCTCATCACCACTAGGGCATGGAAGGATCCTGACACCGTGGAGCCTATACCCAAAAGACCGGACAAAATTCTTTCCCTGCTGTCAGATAGGCAGGCATGGTCCAAAGGAGCCCCTGTGGATACTTTGGTGGTTGCAGCTGCCACAAAGAAGGAACTGGCACAGGAGAGTTCCTCGGTCCATCCACCAGACAAGGAGTCCAGGTCGATGGATTGTTTCGGGAAGCGTATGTACTCGTCAGCGACTTTTTCTATCCGTGCTCTGAATTACTTGGCACATGTTACCCAACTGCAGCGTGACCTTATAATGGAACTAACTGAGTCGCCCCCGGAGACTGTTACAGCAGGACAAGCAGTCCTTTACTGCGAAGATGACTACACTGAAATCAGTGATAAATACATCTATGCCTCTCCTCTCCCATGCTACGGAGGGAGCCACTAGGGCTGCTGGTACAGGTATTGCCTTGAGGCGACACACCTGGATCAGACTGTGTCAGTTTGCGGACCCCTTTAAGGCGTCTTTTATTAATGCCCCTTTTGATGGATCATCCCTCTTTGGGAAGACAGTATGCGACACACTCACCCAGAGTGAGAAGGACGGAAAGACTTTGTCTGCCATCGGAATCTGCTTCTCTAACCCCCAGGAAACCAAAAGGGGCAAAAGAAGATGTGGTTCTGGAAATCACAGTCTTTCCGGGATACTCAGGACTATTCATCCCCCACAGGCAGAGGGGGACAAGACCAATGCCATCCCAGAGGCAGAGGGGGTCCCAGAAACTTTGAGTCTAGGGAACCCTTTTCTGACAGGCCTGCACAGCAACCCTGAGAGGTTGCCCGACTGTTCTACTCTGGAGGCAGTCGGGGAAGATTCTCCTTACATCCAGTGGCATGGGGAGTCCATTACTACAGACCGCTGGGTGTTAAACATCATATCCAGAGTCTATTCTATCCCTTTCATATTATCTCCCATAACTCCAGCATGCCTCCCAGATATTCCACCCGATCACAGGGAGGCCGCAGCTTTACAGGATTCGAAACTGTTACCGAAACGAGCCATCGAACCGGTCCCCCCCGACCAGTCCGGATCAGGCATCTACTCCAGGTTCTTTTTAGTGCCAAAGAAGACGGGTGACCTCAGGCCCATACTGGACCTGTCTATCCTCAACCTGTCGGTAGAGAAACAAAAATTCCGGATGGTCACTCTACAGTCCATTCTACCATTTCTAAGAGAATGCGACTGGATGTGCTCGTTAGACCTCCAGGACGCTTACTGTCATATCAAGGTCCACAGAAGCTCCAGGAGGTTTCTGCGCTTCTGGCTAGGGGCCAGTCACTTTCAATTGAGAGCCCTACCCTTTGGTCTCACCACAGCCACCAGGGTGTTCACCAAGGTAATGGCAGTCGTAGCGGCTCACCTGAGACTTCAGGGCATTCAGGTATTCCCCTACCTAGACGACTGGCTCTTAGCTGCATCCACCAAACATCTCTTGTGCCAGCCCTACACTACTTTCTCAGTCTGGCTCACAAGTTAGGCATCGCGATCAACCTCAACAAGTCCCACCTGGCTCCGGTTCAGGTCATAGACTTCCTCGGGGCATGGTTGGATACTATCTTTCTCACCCCAGAAAGGATAGAAAATCTCAGACACCACGTGTCGGCTATCTCAGAGCACTCTGTAGTCACAGCAGGTGATTTTCTCAGGGCTTTGGGTTCAATGGCAGCCACCATTTCCATTCTCCCTCTTGCATGTTTTCATATGAAAACCCTTCAGTGGAATCTAGCAGTTCAATGGTCCTGGCTAGACCTCCCGATGACTGACTTTCCAAATCCGAATCAACCAGACATGCAGAATGTCACTCCCAGTGGTGGCTTCAGTCATCAGACATACTTGTGGAGCGGAGCTTTCTAGCCCCGCCATCCCAAGGGACGCTCTAGTCCATGCTTGGCCTCCCGGGTTACTTTATGCTTATCCCCCGTTACCTCTGATACCGAAGTTCCTTCAGAAAGCTTGCCGGTTGCAGTGCAGTGTCATTCTCATAGCTCCCTTCTGGCCTCGCCAAGTGTGGTTTCCCTTCCTATGGTCTCACCTTTTGGCTCCTCCATGGATTCTAGATCCATGCTCGGATCTACTTGCTCATCCGTCGGGCTTGCCCCTGCACAACCTGGACAGTCTCAAGCTGACGGCGTGGCTTCTCCAGTTCCCATGATCATTAGGACTCCCGGACTTTCATCCCCTGTTAAGAACATTCTGGTAGCATCTCTCAAAGCCTCCACTAGGAAACTCTACAGTAGCAAGTGGAGACGTTTTTCTGTTTGGGCCTCTCAATGCAATTAGAACCCTTTTACAGCCCCCATTCCAGTCGTTTTAGATTTTTTGGCTGGTCTCTTTCAATCAGGCACAAGTTCTTCCACCGTCAAGGTCCAACTGGTTGCCATCTCTAATTTCCATGTAGGCAAAAATAAGGTTGCTCTGGCTTCTGCCAAATTGTGTAAAGCGTTCCTGAAGGGCACCTTTCTCTTGTGACCTCCAGTTAAAGAGAGAGTTCCTCCCTGGGATCTGACTTTAGTCCTTCAAGCATTGACCTCTCCGTCTTTTGAACCTGCTGGTTCAGTCCCTATGAAATTCTTGTCTTGGAAGACAGCATTCCTGGTTGCCATCACCTCAGCTAAAAGGGTTTCAGAGTTACAGGCCTTATCCTCCGTACCCCCTTATTTGATTTTTCACAAGGACAGGGTTTTGCTGCGTACAAACCCCTCCTTTCTTCCCAAGGTGTCCTCAGCAGCCAATATTAACCAATCTGTAAATTTGCCAGTCTTCTTCCCAAATTTCCAAAATAAAGGCGAATATAGACTCCATTTATTGAACGTCCATAGACAGCTTTGTTTTTACCTTCATAGGACTAAACCTTACCGAAAGTCGGATCAACTGTTTGTCTCATTTTCAAAACCATGTTTGGGCAAAGCAGTTTCGAAAGTGTCCTTAGCAAGGTGGATCACTCTTTGTATTGCACAAGTATACAAGGACAAAGGCTTATCTCCTCCTGGCTTACTAAAGGCTCATGCCACTAGATCTTTGGCCACTTCTGCAGCTTTCTGGTCTAAAGTACCTTTAGATTATATCTGTGTGGCAACCATGTGGGCCAATTTGCATACATTTATCTCTCATTATAAATTAGATTTGATTTCTAGAGGGAGAGCATCCTTTGGCTCTGCGGTGCTCAGAAATATCCTTCCATAAGGGCCTCCCAGGAATACTAGTAGCTGGGGACTCTGTCCCATATGTGCAGAAAGAATGAAGTTAACTACTTCAGATAAAGAAGTTATGTACTCACCATAACGTTCCATCTGAGTAGTTAGACTTCATTCTTCTGTACCTTCACTCCCTCCATCCCCTTCACTATTCAGGTCTTATCCTGTTTGGATTGTGGGTTACATTGCTAGTTAGTTACAGCGAACTCTATCTGGGGTTAGTCAGGAGGAAGTGATGTATTATAGGTAGGGGAGGAGCTTGGAGCTTGGAGCTGATGCTTGTAAAAGTTTTGCCGGCTCGGATTCGAATACCCATATGTGCAGAAGAATGAAGTCTAACTACTCAGATGGAACGTTATGGTGAGTACATAACTTTTTTTTTTTATTTATACTATTTTTAGTTTCTTCCATGGTTTCCACAAGTCTGCAAACACATTTTTTTTCTGTCTGTGTTTGGAGACTAACAATAACTGGTCTTGGCTTCTTTAGCCCTGCTTGGCATGCTTTCCATGCTGTCCTGTGTGCTTTTTCCGACATGCTCTGCAGTTGACCTCCCTGTTGATTGAGCCAGCAAATTCTTTACAGCCGAAAGGTAGACTCTGTCTTCATACCTTTGTTTTTTTTTTTCTTCTTGATCCATATATTGAAGGATTTGTGGAACTCTTAAATGCAAGTGATTCATTATGAGACCTGTGATTGATCAATTTATTTTCCTGTTTATCCCATTAGAAGTATGTTTAGAGAGGTATTAGTCACTTGTGAATTTTTTTTTGATACAATAAAGATAGAACTTCTGGTGGTATTCATGGAATTTTTTTTTACAAATAACCTTTTTTTATATTTTGAGGGAGAGTTCTATCAATAAACTAAGGGGCTGACCATGGGATCCACCTGTGCTCCCATCTTTTCTATCATCATTATGTGGAATTGAGAGAAAAATTATGTTTTTCTTCAAGGTTTACATTCAGTTGGATTTTTTACGACAGATTACTGGACAATATTTGTATGTTTTGTAAAGATGGGGAATCTGAGGTTTGGGCTATTATTGGTTGCAGTAATCCGTCAACAGATTGTTTGAGATTTTTCACAAGTACGTATTGATGAAGATGTAAATTTATTGGCTGTAGCTATTACAAAAACTTTAAAAAGCCTTTTGTCAAATATACATAGGAAACCAACGTGCGCAAATTCTCATTTACATTTTCAGAGCTGCTACCCCTTATCACAAAAGAAACCTTTAAGCAATGGGCAGTTAGACTGTCTAAGATGGTTTCTGAGACTGCCACATTCTACGAAGAAAGAGCTTTATTAATGAGTTTGCTTAAAGACAGGGGTGCCTATTAGATATTATCTTGAAAATTGCTGATTAAGTTACAAAAGAAAGGGATAACACATTTTTAGCCCCTATTAGGCAGTGTATATTATAGCAATGTATATGTAGCCAGACAAGAGTCAAGAAGCATTTTCTAGAGGGCAATGGTGCAAAAGTTTGGCATAGTCTAATTTAGTGAAGGATGTTGTTTGGAAAAATTGTAGCATATTTAAGGCCATTGATAATTTAGAAGCAAGGTTAGGCCAAGACACCCTATTATTTATAAAAGGGCCTTGAACTTAAGGGACAAGTTTGAGTGGGGGAAAAGGGGAGATAAAGATGGTAATTTTTGCCAAACATTAGGCATCAAGAAATGTGGACATCATACCTCTCAACTGTACATTTTTTTCTGAGAATGTCCAGATTTTTGTCTCATATTTTCGGTTTGCTCCTCCATAATTTTTTTTTTTACAAATCAATGGAGTATTTATGTTACTAAATAACACACATGAGTTTCAGACTTTAACCAGATGTTCGTGTTTCACTGTTTCAGTCATTACTCTTGGGTTATCCTGCTGGCAGGCTACCCGCAGTCGGCCTGAATTCCAAAGTCTTGGTCAGGTGTCAGTTGCTGTCAGCTCTTCCCTGACGTCAGTGCGCCAGGGGTATAAAAGATGCAGCCAACGCCATTTTCTTCAGTCTTGCTTGCCGCGCGGTGCCTGAAGCAGAAGCAGTTTGCAAGTGCCGGTCGGCCGACTCCTGAGATTTTCGTGTTTGAATTTCAGATCCGTAGTCTTCATTTAAAGCTAAGTACCCCATTGGGGAAACTTTTTTCTTGCTCCAGACCGATGTCAAAAAAAGTTAATAATTATATTTCTTGTGGGAAGCAAATACCTCATAAGGACTTCCATTCTTATTGTATTCCTTGCCTAGGCCCTGATCACGACGTTGCTAATTGCAGGTTTTGTGCTAGATTTAACCAATGCACTATTAAGCATCGGTACGATTTTGCATTTCATTACTTTTGCCGAAGATTTAATTACACAATGTCATCGGATAGCCATCCGACTACCGCAATTCACAAGAAACGCAAGGAAAAGGACAGGCATCCAAGGTCCAAAACTGACTAGGTTTCTTCTAAGCCAGTAGCCGGTTCTCAGTGAGGCGCTTTCGCAGCCCCTGACTCCCGCTACCTCAGAGCTACAGGCCGCTTCCGACTCCCACGTGGAGCATACTAGGCCTCTGGAAACTCAAGGTATTGGACACTTGGAAAATATTCCCTCAGATGGGTCCGGAGCCGCTGAGCAGGCGTCGGCTTCTGAGGATGTTTTCAGGCCTACACAGTTATATATAAAACCAACTACAGCTTCAAAGGCAAAGACTAAAGCACCACTAAAGACAAAGAAACAAGTGCAGCAAGCCCATGGACAGGCCTCCATGCCTAAAAAAACAGATGCTCAAAATGGCCGAAGACCTAATTACTTTGATCAGGGGTTCCCATCCCCCTCCTGAGGAGAGGCCTAGGCAAGAGACAGAATATGAATCTTCAGATCAGGTTTCCATTTCGTCTGACTCCTCTTCTGACCAAGAATACTCTCTCCCTATGAGGATTCCGATGCTGAAGAATCTGTCCCTTCAGCCTCCCCTCCTGAGGATTATTCTTTTGGGGAAACCCTGCATACCATGAGGGAGCACTTCCACTGGGAGAGCAAAGACTACTCAGAATCTAAGAAAAGGCTCAGAGATTTTCTTTTACTACCTCAGCACAGGCCTCTTGCTATCCCTCCTGTTTTAGACATTGCAGATGATGTATTTTCAGAGTCTGGCCTGTCCCCTGACTCTTTACCCCCTGCATCTGTTAAGCCAGACAGATACTACAGGGTTCCAGATTCACATAAATTTCTTTATAAAAACCCTGCTGCTGACCCAGAAACTATTTCTCAGGTTCCCAAAGGGGTCAAATCTTCCACTGCAAAAAACCCTATCCCCTCTGATAGGGATTCAAAGGCACTGGACAGATGGGGGGAAAAGTCTACACTTCTGCTACCTTGGCTGTGAGGGTTTTAAATTGTCAATTTCATATGCTTAAATATCAGCAATACTTATTGTCACTGCTTAAACAGAAAATGTTAACAAATTCTCAATGTGCAGGAAACAAGGAAATGCAGGATTTATTGCATGCAACTGAACAAGTGGGAAAGTATACTTTGCAATGTGGTTTTGATTCTCTGAAGGCCTCTTGCAGGGCTGCTGTTACGGGTTCTGTCATTAGGCGGCATGCTTGATTAAAGGAACAGAATCTGCCTGATCATGTTAAAGCAAAATTATTAGATACTCCATTACAGCATGATACTTTGGTGTTAAAGCAGAAGAGGTGTTGAAGAAAATGGAGGACAAAGCGAAATCTATGCAGACAGTTAAGGATTTCTTACAGGTGCAGCCACCCAAATTTAGCAGGAACTGGCCTACAAAGAATTGGTCCTTTCCAGTGTCAGACAGGCCACAAAGAGGCAGATACAGACGCCCTAGAGGCAGATCCCAGCCTCAAGGCTCATGCAGGCCTAAACAATGGGGTGCTTCTACCTCCAAAAGCGGAGAAGACAAATCACAGCCATATAGGAAACAGTCCCAATGACTTTCCTCTGCCAGAACCAAACACTTATCTTTTGGCAGCCCCCTTAGGGGGAAAACTAGCACTTTTTCACAAAATTGGCACATGATCACCCAGGACAAATGGGTCTTGAACATAGTGTCTCAAGGCTACAGGTTCCACTTTCACACCCTGCCAAGGGCAAAAGGTATGCCAGACCTGCCACACAATCAATGAGCAGAGGCACAAAACCAAGTTTCATCCCTCTTGGACATGAGGGCCATTCAGCAAATACCACAGCAAGGGCAGGGACAAGGATTTTACTCAAGACTTTTCTTGGTACCCAGAAAGGACAAAGCCTGGAGATCAATACTGGACCTGTCTATTCTAAACACATTTCTGGACGTTCCAAAATTCAAAATGTTGACTCTGCAGCAGCTTCTGCCCATGCTGGGCAAGAAGGCATGGCTTGTAACTTTGGACCTAAAAGAGGCATACCTACATGTCCCAATCAGACAATCTTGCAGAAGATACCTCAGATTCATAGCTGGCTCAATGCACTACCAATTCTCTGCACTGCCCTTTGGCTTATCTACTGCGCCCAGGGTCTTCACAAAATGCCTGGCACTAGTAATTGCATTTTGCAGACAGAGGAATTCAAATATATCCTTACTTGGATGACTGCCTTATTCAAGCAGAGAACAAGGACATTCTAGTAAAGCATCTGGCTTTTGTAAAAAGATTACTAATTTGCCTAGGGTACACAGTAAACGAAAATAAATCAAAACTAGTACCCTCTCAAGAGATAATATTCCTGGGTGCAAGCTTAAGTACAACTGCCCAGATGGCTTATCTCATGCCAGACAAACAAAGGCAACTGACTTCTTACTTCAAAATGTTGGCAACAAAGACCCAGTTATCTGCAAGAAAAATTCTGCGGGCTTTGGGCTTCATGGCATCCTGCATTCTGCTGATTCCATATGCCAGACTGCATATGAGGAAACTACAATGGTATCTAAAAAGTGTTTGGACGCATCATTGCCACAGCCTGGAAACATTAATTACCCTCATTCCCTGCCTGCAACAGGAGTTATGATGGTGGGCACAGGCCTGTCACCACAACAAGGGACAGCCATTCACTTTACCCACAGCCAGGCAGACGCTAACAACGGATGCATCAGATTATGCCTGGGGGGCCCACATGGCAGGAAAATGTTTTCAGGGCACATGGCCCGCAAGCCAGATGCATCTTCATATCAATCAAAAAGAGATGCTAGCTGTTCAGAATGCCCTGACAGCTTTCAAGGATCTACTTAATCCAGGACAGCTACTGATAGACGGACAATACTACAGTCATGTGGTACATAAACAAGCAGGGAGGCACACATTCCTACCCCCACTGAAGACAAGCCATGACTTTGTGGGACACAGCATTGACGTATCAAGTTCACCTGCAAGCACAATTCCTGCCAGTAAAAATAAATACTCTGGCAGACGAACTAAGCAGAAACCTCATGGAGCATAACAACAAGGAAATGGGGATGCCCAGACATAGATCTATTTGCCTCCCCTCACAACTGCCAACTACAGAGGTTCTGCACAAGGACTTATCATAAGCAAGCATAGAAAGTGGCTGCCTTATCCTTCAGCCTGAAAAGCCTAACAGTGTATGCCTTTCCTCCACTGCCTCTCCTCCCCAAGGTACTCCTAAAGGTCAGACAAGAGAAGCCAAAAATGATACTGATTGCCCCAGACTGGCCACGCCAGCACTGGTACCCAATCCTAAAGAACTTGTTTCAAGGTCCAGCCTGGACATTGCCTCAAATTTCTCACTTACTGACCAAACAAAACAATCAGATCCTGCACAGCCAACTCAGGTCCTTAAATCTGGCAGCATGGCGGATAATGTAGCCATTCAGAACACTTCTCTCTCCAAAGCTGTGATGGATGTTATTTTGGAGGCCAGGAGGCCCAGTACCAGAAAATCTTATGCAGAAAAATGGAAGAGATTCTGTGCTTGGAACCAGGCACAAGGAATTGACACGTTTGTACTAAATATTCCTCAGATTTTACAATACTTAACTGAGATGCTGGACAAAGGCCTATCCTTTTCATCAATTAAGATCCATGCCTCTGCCATTTCAGCCCATTACAATACGGAACCACATATCTTTTCTCATCCTTTAATAAGGCAGTACCTCAGAGGGGCCAAAAACATAAGACCTCCAAGAAGAGCACCAATACCTGCATGGGACCTCAATTATGTCTTGGAAAAACTCACTCTGCCTCCTTTTGAGCCAGCCTCAACAGCTGATATAAAATTTTTATCATGGAAAACAGCTCTGCTCCTAGCAGTAACCTCTGCAAGACGAGTCTTGGAGTTACAGGCACTCATGGCTGTGGAACCTTTTATCATTTTCCATCCAGACAGGGTTTCTATGAGGACGAACCCGACATTTATGCTTAAGGTGGTGTCCAGTGTGGCCCTTAACCAAAACCATTCACTTGCCTACCTTTTATCCAAACCCACAGAACAAGGGTGAGAGACTTCTACATTCTTTGGACATACACAGACAGCTACGCTTCTGCTTGGACAGAACTAAAGCTTTTAGAAAGTCTGAGCAACCTTTAGTGGCATATGCTGCAGGATCACAAAGAAAGGCCATCTCAAAACAGACTATTTCAAAATAGATAGGCCATTGCATTCATTTCTGCTACTCACAGCATGGCAAATCAGTGCCTAAGGGCATTAGGCCACATTCAACCAGAGCAGCAGCCACTTCAGCAGCCTTCCTCAGAGGAGTACCAACCAAAGACATCTTAGAGGCTATCACTTGAGTTCATTGCACACTTTTACAAAGCACTACCATTTACCTCTCTACTCTAAATCCAGAGCAGGCTTTGCCACTGCAGTTCTGCAGGGCCTCATAGCCTCTCCTAATCCTATTTAGCCCAGACACCCATCCTCAGCTTTGGGATTCAACCCAAGAGTAATGACTGCAGCAGTGAAACACGATGAACATAGTACAGTTGTGTACCTACCATAAATGTATATGTTCGAGTGTATTCACTGTTGCAGTCCAGGTTACCCTCCCACCATCCCCCTTTCTTTTGCTGGGTCTTATCTGTACTTCTCTATTCTATACAACCTATGTGGTGTATTTGCTTGTAGATGAAGGAAATGTTTACTTTAGTGCATGCATTTATTGGCATAATTTATTTAGCCTACCCTTTTGGGGACACTTGACATCTGGGGCAAGAAAAAGTGAAGAAAATGGCGTTGGCTGCATCTTATACCCCCTGGCGCACTGACGTCAGGGAAGAGGTGACAGCAACCGACGCTGGACCAAGACTTTGGAATTCAGGCCCACTGCGGGTAGCCTGCCCGCAGGATAACCAAAGAGTAATGACTACAACAGTGAATACACTCGAACATCTACATTTATGGTAGGTACACAACTGTACTTTCTTTAAAATGTTTAAGTTTATAAAAGTGGTATTTAAAATGTATCCCTATTTTTGGGTCTTTGCGCCCCACTCCATCATTATTATAGTTTTTTTTTTCCAGATTTCTTGAGCTACGAGGTTGAAAGAGATGGTGGGGATTGCAACCTTTGCCAGTATATGTAGGAATGTAATAGTGTGTCCATCAAGTAACAGGGGAAAATCCTTAAAATTAACTTGGACAGTCAGTTGTGGTATATGTGGGGTGATTTACAGTGCTTCTTGTCAGTGTTGTAAATCTTTTTATAATGTGCCCCATGAGAAAAATGAGTACTACTGTGATGTTTTAATAGGAAAAATACAAACAGTGCTCTATAAAGATGTGTTAGTGCGTGGAGAGTTCAAGCACTTTTAATTATGGAGTTGTACTCTTGGATAGGATCATGGGTGGCCACGGTGGTGCAGTGGTTAGCATTGTCACCTTACAGCAAGAGGTTCTCCGGTTCAATCCTCGGCTGGGGTGCCTTCTGTGCAGAGTCTGCATGTCCTCCCTGTGGTCACGTGGGATTCCTCCGGGTGCTCCGGTTTCCTCCCACATCCCAAAGACATGCTGCAGGTGGATTGGACACACTAAATTGTCACTAGGTGTGTGTGTGTGTGCCTTCTGTGGAAGGTTGGGTGCCGGGCTGGCAACTCGACACCATAAAACTCCACTGCCAATCATGAGCAGACAAGGTGATCCACTGTGGCGACCCCTAACCGGGAAAAATATGAAAGAAGAAGACGACTCTTGTTTAGGATCTTAAAAGATGGGGGGGGGACTTGGAATCAAAAATTCAATTTAAGGAGGAAATATGGCAGCTGAGACTTAATTTACCAGGGCTTGAGTAATCACATTTAAGTGACCAGAGTGTTAAAACTGTGTGCACTGCTAAATTTTAAAAAAGTACATTTTTACCCATTACATACCTTTACATATACAGGGAAGCAACTGTCATTTTTATATTTTGTGTTTTTTATATTCAATGTTGAATTTATGAACTTAATTTTTGTCTTTTTTATTTATATCTATTGTTGATATTTGTATCCATTATATGCATCTGTATTTACGGGGAACAGTTGGTGTAATTATACATTTTGTGGTTTTATATTTAATATTCAGTTTATGAATTTTTCATGTTTATATTTATTTCATCAGTGTTATGAGGTTAGATTCACATAATATGATGTATTTTAACATTTATAATGTATTAGATTTTAGTAACATGGTCAAACAACAAAGTGAGTTACAACAGTATTTTTCACATAATATTTTGAGTTTTTTATAGAGATATATAGGGTTGAATAAATACTTAAATATGTAATGTACAAGCACGCATTTATTTTTCTACTTATTATTTCCAGTATGGAAACATTTTTAACACTTGACATATGTTGAGTTTCTACAGTGATCAAGATTTTTAGCATGTTTATTTGTTTAATGTTTATAATATTTTAACATTCAGTATTGCATGATCCATTATTAGTTGCTTTTAATTTCAGTAATATGGACAGAATATATTATTTTGTATCTTAGCATTAGCTCTGATGAAGTCCTTGGTTATGGGATGAATGCACTTCACCAAAGTGAATAAACTTATTTGTCATTATTTTGCTGTCTGGTGTGTGCTTTATGTCCATATCCTGTGATTTGCTGTGGTTTACAGTTCTAAGTTTGATTTGAGTTCACCCAGTGTGAAAGTAGAAAGTGTGCAAAAATGGCCACTGAAACTGTCAGTTTGGGCAGAATTCTGCCATTGGCTAATAATTATGCTGCCTAGATGCCAGCAAAGAAGATATTTGGAGAACAGAGGAGAGAAATATATGACTGGGAAGGAATCCTGCAGTTTTTCAGCAAAAAGCAGGTCAAGTTTTGGCTTTTGGTACAAGAGGTGGCATCCAGTCATGTAGAGGAGAAAATTGAATGCTGTCAGATGTTTCAAATGAAACACTGAAGGAATATATCAACTGGAATAAGGAAAGACTAGAAACATAGAACCTTTAACTAGCTATTCAAATGAAATGATAAAGGCAAAAGTCAGAGGTTGAAATGAAGAAAAGGTTTGCTGAGCATGAAGATTGCCAAGAAAAGTTGTTTCAAAAAACAGAGAAGACAGAATACAGAGAAAACCGGATATTTTCTGCTGAATGATACAAATTGGAAGGGACAGACTGTATTCATTTTATGAAAATACAAATAAGCAATTGGAAAGGTGCTCCACTGCAGGATTTGCTGCAAACCTGGCCAATAGAAAGCAGCCAAGACCTTTATTAGTAAAATGCAATTATACCAGCAGAAAAAAAGTTGTTTTTGGTAAAATTGCAGCCTAAAGGAAAAGTATTAAAACTGGAGAAGTGTGGAAAGTTATTCACTGTATCCTGGACATGAGAAACAAGTTTATCTAAGCAGTCAGGGAATGAGGCAGTTGAAACTCAAGTTGTTATATCAGTTGTCTTTAGCTTTTTTTTTTTTTTTCTTAGAGGATCAAATAATTTTTCATGCAGAAAAAAACTAAGAAAGGAAAAAAAAAGGTTTATTCAACAAAGATTGAGCCAGCCAGTGGAAGGAGAGACTACTTCTCATTTTTGTTTTATAGCAAAGTCTATAGAGAGACTTTGCTTGTGAAACATTCTCCATTCTTGCAAAGGAAAATGTTTGAGATACAAAAAAAAGCATAGGAGCTGATTAGAATAGTGAGTGCCTTGGACTTGAACTGGAGACTGGTACTGAAAGATGGAGATGAGGCGAAGACCCATAACACTGAAGTTACTGATTACATTTGTTTACATTTGTTAACCGGTAGTGTCCGACTGGGCCAGGAGCCCATTTTCAGCTGACACCCAGGGGAGGAAAAACTCCACAAAGACATAACATAAAATACAAATTAGTAAGATCAGGATTTATACATTAGTAGTCATATGATACCTAAAGTAACAAAGAAGCATTATAGTTATAGCACAACATAGAGCATACATAAATGGAAAACTATAAATTATTATTCCCATTGAATATAGGAACAGACATGATTTATGGTTTTGCAATAAAAAAGGGGCTGATAAAGAAATGAATTTTGTTGCCTTTGTTAAACCAGTGATTGAACTGTAAAACATATACTGCACTTTATCATTAATATATAGAAGAATGAAAGGAATAAAGAAGTAAATGTAAGTAAAAGGTTTTGCTCCTCTTAATATTTGTATAAAAATACATGATGCAAATTGCATGTTATATTTTAAAGCAGTTCTGTGTAGTGTGCAGTTAGTGGCACTTTAAAATGTGAGTTGGAGGTAGTCTTATCAGTGACTGCTTGTGTATGTCAAAGATATTAAAATAAACAGGTGCTTTTTCTTAGTTGTGAGATACACAGGCTCTACACTGTACCAATATAAGGAAGGCTGGAGAAAATCAAGTTAAAGATAATATAATGCTATCTTGGGTTGATGGAGTGGGTGTGGGGTTTAAAAGTTATTGGTAATGTTTGCAGAATTAAGATAATGTATCTTGTTTTTGCGGGGTAGATGTCTGGATTAATGCCTTTGGTTTAAGCTATATATAAGAGTTTAAGCACATTGGCTTGAAAAAGTAGACATGATAATGAAAGACAGGGAATTGGTAAGTTTCCTGCATCTGGAAAGTTGTTAACTATTTTTTCCATTACCAAATGTCCTTAGTGGGAGACAAAATATATTCAGACTCGGACAGTTGCCAAGAGAAGGCTGTACATTGTGTTCTCAGTAAAATTTACAAATTATCTTTCAAGCATCTGCAAAGTTGTTAGCTGTTATTTTATTTTTTTTAATGTTCCTGACTTGACTTGACTTTACTTGGATATGAGCTGTCTACAAGTGCAAGCAATTAAGTTCTGAATATACTTTGCTGGTGCAGTTTAGAATGGGTGCAGTTTAGAATGGGTGTCAATTTTAATTGAAAGAGACAATATGAAAAAAGACAAACTTGTAGTTGAAACCAAACAAGTTTGTGAACAACTGGTAAATATTACATCAAATTCTACATTAGAGAATTTCCTCTCAGGCATTAACACCAAATTAAATAGTTATGAAAAAGATCTGGTAGAAAGAAAAAAATCTAAACTAACTAGAGACATTAGAGACTATGACCACAAGAGGGCGTTTGTATTTCCTAACTTTCAAAGAAACAGGAGAAAGAGTGTCTCTTTTCAAAAAGGAAATCCTGCTTCAGAAAAATATGCCAGTAAGAACTTCCTGTCTGGTGAAAGTGGAGCGCCTTCATGGGAAGAAGATGACAGAGAAACTTTTCCTAGACTGCCAGTTGCAGCAAACCCAGAAGCATTTCATAAAACCTACTCAGAATCGAATGGACATCATACCAATACCAGGAAAAGGGGCTGGAACAATCCAGAACGCCAGAGAGACTCGGGCGATGGACAACATAAGAAAGGTAGATGGACATAACTTACATAGTAATTATGTTGTTAACTTGTCCAGTTATAAACTAGACAAGATAGAAATGTCTGTTTTAGAGAAGGGTTTAAAATTTGTACCCACATGCTTACCTAAAAGTATGAGGTTAAAACTGAATTGTTCCAATTATGCCAAAAATGCATTTAAAGGAACACTTCTTTAGATTAAATAAAGCAACTGAGCTAGATACTAACTGTGATGTTTTACTTTCATTAGATAGTGAAACAGAAAGTGAAGAAAGTTTTTATTCATGTGCATCGGGTAGTGAAGATGAAAACAATGCTTATGACTTATTAAATACACATATGCTTAAAGATAACAACTATTTTTTACCTCCATGTAAAAATTCTAATATAGTACGTTTTGAATCTCTACTGAACACAATGTTAGAAAAGGAAATAGAGGGCTTTATGAATAAAAAACATACTTATAATCTAACAAAACTGGAATGGGAAAAGTTGCAACAACTGAGTAAAAACTGTAATATAGTCTTTAAACAAGCAGACAAAGGGGGAAAATTAGTTATATTAAATTCTCATGATTATTATAGTATGTGTATGCAACATCTAGATAACAACAATGTATATTGTAAAACTAACATTAATCAGCTATGTCAAGCAGAAAAGGATTTTGAAAAATTATTACAGAAAGGTGTGAGATTACACTATCTAAGTCAAATGGATATAAATAGAAAAATAAATGTAAAGAACAGAAAAATTGCAAAATTCTTTTGCCTACCTAAAATTCATAAAGATCTGAACCGACCACCTGGTCGGCCTATTGTGTCAGCTTTTGGATATTTTACTTATAATCTTTGCATCATGTTACATGAAATATTGATAAAGAAAGTTCTGTTGTTACCTTCTTATATACAAGATTCATATGATTTTCTAAGGAAAATAAAAGATATATATTGGGGTGAAAATATGTATTTTATTACGGTGGATGTAGAGAGTCTCTACACCAATATTTCCCATATTTTGGGCTTGGAAGCTATAAAATTCTTTTTGAATGATAGTTTTAAAACATATTATGTCCTGGAACTGGTGGAATTCTGCTTGAAAAATAATTTTTTTGAATTTAATGGCACTGTTTATAGACAAGTTACTGGTACTGCTATGGGGGCAGCGTTTGCACCAGCCTATGCTAACCTGTTTATGGGGCTATTTGAAAATGAACATCTTTATAGGTTGCCTTTCTTTCAAAATAATGTTCTAAGGTATTTTAGATTTATTGATGACCTAATTTTCATTTGTCATGGTGATTGGGATACATCAGATAATTTCATTGATGAATTAAATAATAACAGATTTGGTATAAAATTTAGTGACATACAAAAGGGAAATCAGGTTAATTTCTTGGATATTTCGCTTAGGGGCAATAATGGCTTTCCCATATATACTAGTATTCATAGAAAATTTGATGAAATAAGCTGGAAAATGTGGGAGATAGTTGCCATCCCCCATACGTTGTCAGCCATCCCTTTGGGGAATTTTTGAGAATAAAAAGACTCAATTCTGATATTGATATGGCTTTTAGGGAGGCCTATAAAGTGGCTGAGATATTTAAAACTAGAGGGTATAACCCAGATGATGTAGAAAATAGCTTGCATAGAGCCTTTAAACAGAGTAAGGGCACTATTAGACAAAATAACTATGAAAGTAGCAATAAATATGGGACTGAACAGGAGAGAATGTTTTTTGTTACAAAGTACACTAACTTCTCTATGATTGGTAATAAAATCATTATGGAATATTGGAATTTTATTAAAAAAGATATAACATCACTGAAAAATATAAAATTAATGACATCATATAGAAAGGGGAAAGATATACAGGACTTTCTGATACACAGCATTTATAAAAAGCCTTGTACTAATGAATTAAATGTTGTGAAGAATTTGGGAACATTCCCTTGTGGAAAATGTGCTATATGTAAACATGTTGTAAATGAAGTGAATAAAATAAATGGCAAAATTTTTGTTACAAAAGGCAAATATACATGTATGAGCAAAGGTGTTGTGTATGTCATATTCTGTGATTGTAACAAATACTATATTGAGAAACAAAAGAATGCTAGCAGATAGGATAAAAGAACATATTAGAGATGTTAAAAATAATAAAATTACTAGTCCTATTGCTGAGCATTTTAACTCAGTACACCATGGAAATATTGAGAATATAAAAGTGTCTGTTCTGGAACATGTTCCATTATATTATAATGATGTTGATAGGCAAAAAAATATGTTAAGACAAAAGGAATGCATTTTGATTATGAAATTTGGGACTTTGCATCCACATGGAATGAACAGAGAATGTAACTGGCAATGTCTTGTTTAAGACTATGACTTTAAATATATTTAAGCTATGTGATTTGATAGTTTAATTATGTAATTGATTGATTACTTGTTTTTTGTATATATTGCAAGTGTTTTATGAGTTTTACTGTTTTACTCTGTAAAGGCTGTTGGCCGAGGCGCTAGAGAAGGAACTGTTCAACAAAATAAATTTTATTGGAAGGTAGAGCTGGGACTCACTGATAGTCTTTGTTGTTTATATATATACATCTTGTTTGCTGTTGTTTGAATATGACAAGTGAGTCCATGTGCTCCTTTCCTAGAATATTTAGAGAGACTGGTATGGAGATGTTTAATCGAATGGAGAAAATAGCAACCGTTCCAGTAATTTGCCTAATGACACTGGTACATCAATGATAAAGAATGCAGTACCAGAAGCCACAGGAGACTCAAGCTTTGGTATTATAAAGAAATGGGAAAATTCCAGGAAGAGAACTACTACCAATCCTTTTGCTATGGTAGGCAAAAAGAACATTATTTCAGATAATCCAGATGTACAGGATTTGTGTTCTAAACTTGAAAGATTGATTTTTAAAGAAACATCTACTTTCTACAATATTGGCAGTCTTGAAAGATATATTGAACTGGATATAACACCTAGAGGTTTAAGGTCTATTAAGAATCCATCAACACCATTTGACCTTACTAATGAAGTAGAAGTTAAATTTCATGAACGATGGATAGCAGCTGCACATCGGTGCAGTTTAGAATGGGTGTCAATTTTAATTGAAAGAGACAATATGAAAAAAGACAAACTTGTAGTTGAAACCAAACAAGTTTGTGAACAACTGGTAAATATTACATCAAATTCTACATTAGAGAATTTCCTCTCAGGCATTAACACCAAATTAAATAGTTATGAAAAAGATCTGGTAGAAAGAAAAAAATCTAAACTAACTAGAGACATTAGAGACTATGACCACAAGAGGGCGTTTGTATTTCCTAACTTTCAAAGAAACAGGAGAAAGAGTGTCTCTTTTCAAAAAGGAAATCCTGCTTCAGAAAAATATGCCAGTAAGAACTTCCTGTCTGGTGAAAGTGGAGCGTCTTCATGGGAAGAAGATGACAGAGAAACTTTTCCTAGACTGCCAGTTGCAGCAAACCCAGAAGCATTTCATAAAACCTACTCAGAATCGAATGGACATCATACCAATACCAGGAAAAGGGGCTGGAACAATCCAGAACGCCAGAGAGACTCGGGCGATGGACAACATAAGAAAGGTAGATGGACATAACTTACATAGTAATTATGTTGTTAACTTGTCCAGTTATAAACTAGACAAGATAGAAATGTCTGTTTTAGAGAAGGGTTTAAAATTTGTACCCACATGCTTACCTAAAAAGTATGAGGTTAAAACTGAATTGTTCCAATTATGCCGAAAAATGCATTTAAAGGAACACTTCTTTAGATTAAATAAAGCAACTGAGCTAGATACTAACTGTGATGTTTTACTTTCATTAGATAGTGAAACAGAAAGTGAAGAAAGTTTTTATTCATGTGCATCGGGTAGTGAAGATGAAAACAATGCTTATGACTTATTAAATACACATATGCTTAAAGATAACAACTATTTTTTACCTCCATGTAAAAATTCTAATATAGTACGTTTTGAATCTCTACTGAACACAATGTTAGAAAAGGAAATAGAGGGCTTTATGAATAAAAAACATACTTATAATCTAACAAAACTGGAATGGGAAAAGTTGCAACAACTGAGTAAAAACTGTAATATAGTCTTTAAACAAGCAGACAAAGGGGGAAAATTAGTTATATTAAATTCTCATGATTATTATAGTATGTGTATGCAACATCTAGATAACAACAATGTATATTGTAAAACTAACATTAATCAGCTATGTCAAGCAGAAAAGGATTTTGAAAAATTATTACAGAAAGGTGTGAGATTACACTATCTAAGTCAAATGGATATAAATAGAAAAATAAATGTAAAGAACAGAAAAATTGCAAAATTCTTTTGCCTACCTAAAATTCATAAAGATCTGAACCGACCACCTGGTCGGCCTATTGTGTCAGCTTTTGGATATTTTACTTATAATCTTTGCATCATGTTACATGAAATATTGATAAAGAAAGTTCTGTTGTTACCTTCTTATATACAAGATTCATATGATTTTCTAAGGAAAATAAAAGATATATATTGGGGTGAAAATATGTATTTTATTACGGTGGATGTAGAGAGTCTCTACACCAATATTTCCCATATTTTGGGCTTGGAAGCTATAAAATTCTTTTGAATGATAGTCCTAAAACATATTATGTCCTGGAACTGGTGGAATTCTGCTTGAAAAATAATTTTTGAATTTAATGGCACTGTTTATAGACAAGTTACTGGTACTGCTATGGGGGCAGCGTTTGCACCAGCCTATGCTAACCTGTTTATGGGGCTATTTGAAAATGAACATCTTTATAGGTTGCCTTTCTTTCAAAATAATGTTCTAAGGTATTTTAGATTTATTGATGACCTAATTTTCATTTGTCATGGTGATTGGGATACATCAGATAATTTCATTGATGAATTAAATAATAACAGATTTGGTATAAAATTTAGTGACATACAAAAGGGAAATCAGGTTAATTTCTTGGATATTTCGCTTAGGGGCAATAATGGCTTTCCCATATATACTAGTATTCATAGAAAATTTGATGAAATAAGCTGGAAAATGTGGGGAGATAGTTGCCATCCCCCCCATACGTTGTCAGCCATCCCCTTTGGGGAATTTTTGAGAATAAAAAGACTCAATTCTGATATTGATATGGCTTTTAGGGAGGCCTATAAAGTGGCTGAGATATTTAAAACTAGAGGGTATAACCCAGATGATGTAGAAAATAGCTTGCATAGAGCCTTTAAACAGAGTAAGGGCACTATTAGACAAAATAACTATGAAAGTAGCAATAAATATGGGACTGAACAGGAGAGAATGTTTTTTGTTACAAAGTACACTAACTTCTCTATGATTGGTAATAAAATCATTATGGAATATTGGAATTTTATTAAAAAAGATATAACATCACTGAAAAATATACAATTAATGACATCATATAGAAAGGGGAAAAATATACAGGACTTTCTGATACACAGCATTTATAAAAAGCCTTGTACTAATGAATTAAATGTTGTGAAGAATTTGGGAACATTCCCTTGTGGAAAATGTGCTATATGTAAACATGTTGTAAATGAAGTGAATAAAATAAATGGCAAAATTTTTGTTACAAAAGGCAAATATACATGTATGAGCAAAGGTGTTGTGTATGTCATATTCTGTGATTGTAACAAATACTATATTGGAGAAACAAAAAGAATGCTAGCAGATAGGATAAAAGAACATATTAGAGATGTTAAAAATAATAAAATTACTAGTCCTATTGCTGAGCATTTTAACTCAGTACACCATGGAAATATTGAGAATATAAAAGTGTCTGTTCTGGAACATGTTCCATTATATTATAATGATGTTGATAGGCACAAAAATATGTTAAGACAAAAGGAATGCATTTTGATTATGAAATTTGGGACTTTGCATCCACATGGAATGAACAGAGAATGTAACTGGCAATGTCTTGTTTAAGACTATGACTTTAAATATATTTAAGCTATGTGATTTGATAGTTTAATTATGTAATTGATTGATTACTTGGTTTTTTGTATATATTGCAAGTGTTTTATGAGTTTTACTGTTTTACTCTGTAAAGGCTGTTGGCCGAGGCGCTAGAGAAGGAACTGTTCAACGAAATAAATTTTATTGGAAGGTAGAGCTGGGACTCACTGATAGTCTTTGTTGTTTATATATATACATCTTGTTTGCTGTTGTTTGAATATAAATTATTATTCCCATTGAATATAGGAACAGGCATGATTTATGGTTTTGCAATAAAAAAGGGGCTGATAAAGAAATGAATTTTGTTGCCTTTGTTAAACCAGTGATTGAACTGTAAAACATATACTGCACTTTATCATTAATATATAGAAGAATGAAAGGAATAAAGAAGTAAATGTAAGTAAAAGGTTTTGCTCCTCTTAATATTTGTATAAAAATACATGATGCAAATTGCATGTTATATTTTAAAGCAGTTCTGTGTAGTGTGCAGTTAGTGGCACTTTAAAATGTGAGTTGGAGGTAGTCTTATCAGTGACTGCTTGTGTATGTCAAAGATATTAAAATAAACAGGTGCTTTTTCTTAGTTGTGAGATACACAGGCTCTACACTGTACCAATATAAGGAAGGCTGGAGAAAATCAAGTTAAAGATAATATAATGCTATCTTGGGTTGATGGAGTGGGTGTGGGGTTTAAAAGTTATTGGTAATGTTTGCAGAATTAAGATAATGTATCTTGTTTTTGCGGGGTAGATGTCTGGATTAATGCCTTTGGTTTAAGCTATATATAAGAGTTTAAGCACATTGGCTTGAAAAGTAGACATGATAATGAAAGACAGGGAATTGGTAAGTTTCCTGCATCTGGAAAGTTGTTAACTATTTTTTCCATTACCAAATGTCCTTAGTGGGAGACAAAATATATTCAGACTCGGACAGTTGCCAAGAGAAGGCTGTACATTGTGTTCTCAGTAAAATTTACAAATTATCTTTCAAGCATCTGCAAAGTTGTTAGCTGTTATTTTATTTTTTTTAATGTTCCTGACTTGACTTGACTTTACTTGGATATGAGCTGTCTACAAGTGCAAGCAATTAAGTTCTGAATATACTTTGCTGGGAGAAATGTAACATTTTAAACCTACAGTAGCAAGTAGTTCAGTGAAAAAGAATGTTTGAAACTGGAGAAAGTGAATAAAAAGTAGTAGCCTCTCCAGCAGTCATAGTACCTTAATGCATTTAATAGCACATTTTAGTTTATTTCTTTAATGGTAGCCACTGCACTTATTGCTTTATTAACACCTTTATTGAATTACCAATTATGATGTAGACAGCCTTACATTTATATAAAAGTAATCAAATCATATTAAAGGAAAACTCCGGGCTCGAGCACTATACGATTCAACTGCAAGTGTTTCTTTATCCCTGTAAACTCATCCCAGCCGTCTGTGGTTACCAGAATGCAACAAGAAGTTAGTTAGTTCTACATATCTCACTTTCCCTAGCGTAGTGCAGGAAATCCATCCCCCATTCTTTAGTATTGCATCCTTTGAGTTGGAATAGGTCTTCCCAGTCAATGACGTACCTTCGACACAGTCAAATCAGTAGTTCCCTCTCCTGCTGATCCACCCACACTGTGACGTCGACATCAACTAGGATGGCCCGTTTATCAGCTAATTATAAAGGTTTCTATTACTTTGTTGTGGAACTCTATATTTCGTCCACTGTTTCTTTCCGGAGTAAAAGCAGTATTGGATCAAGAGTTTCCACCAGCTAATCTGCAGGCAAAGTCCACAGAGAAATACATTACTTGCTAACTGTATGGGTAAGTACGCTACATACAAATTTCTGCTGCAAACTAATTGTTACGCCTTGTTGTGGGTTTGTGCTGCAAGGCTCACAGTATTTTTCTGGCTTTGTTTTACCATAGGTTCTTTCAGTCCATGCTGTCTCCAATCACCGTGATGCAGTGTGTGCATGTATGTGTATGAGTGTTTCTTCCTACATGTGTGCTAGCGAAGCATGCCTGAAAGCAGTATGTATGTGTGAATGTTGAAAATTCTGTTTTTGACTGTGAGAGAGTGAGCAAATGTCTGTGTGTGTGTGAATGTTGAACAGACCATGCCGCGAGTGTATGAGAGAGAGATTTGCCGAGGTATGAGAAAATGAATAGTGCGTGTCTGAAACCAGTATGTCTCTGTGTGTCTATGTATATGAGAGATGGGGGGGGGGGTGTTACATGCATCTGAACATCTGTGAAGTCTGCCCGAAAAAAAGAGCATCCATTACTTTTTTTTAATCCTTTCACCACTAGTTTCATCCATTTAGCTGCGCGGTATAGATCTAACTGTAATAAGCCAATCGCTTACAATGTATCGATCGGCTTATTACACTCAAGTCCTTTTTATTTTTCCCAGGCTCTAACTGAGGAGGTGGGGTGCTGCCAATAGTTGTGCCATGCATCTGTTTAGTGTGCCGGAAGGAACTAGCATCCACTATTTTTTTTCTCTAGAGTCATTTCCTCCTTTCACTAAATGCTTCTGCCACTGACATTTATCTGCGCCGTTTTATCCTTCACTAATTTTTTTCAGCCATTTAGCTGTGCCGTATAGATCTAAATGTAATAAGCCGATCGCTTACAATGTATCGATCTGCTTATTACACTGAAGTCCCTTTTTTCCTTTTTTTTTTGTGGTCTCTTGCTGAGAGGGTGTTGTGCTGCCAATAGTTTCGTGAATATCAACTTTGGCCCCCAACTTGCAGGCAATATGGACGTTCCTGCAAAAAGCTGTAGAGTCGAGTGGTTTTCAGGTGGTGTTTTGCTGTGTGTATGTATGTGTATGAGTGTGTTTCTCCTGATTGCATGTGGGTTCGTGAATGGATGCGTGAAGGCAGCATGTCTATGTGTGTATGAATGCAGAAGAGACTGTGTAAGCATGTGTTTGTGTATGAGACGGCGATGAATGTCTGAGTGTGTATATATGTGTGTGTGTGTGTGTGTGTGTTTGTGTGTGTATATTGCAGAGAGCGATGCATGAGAGCATGAACAGTGCGTGCGAGAAAACAATGTGCGTGTCTGTGTGAATGCATAACATGCTGTGTATGCGTGAATGAGAGAGAGTAATGCAGGAGAGAAAGAACGCAAGTGCTTGTGTGAAAGCAGTATGTGTGCCTGTGTGAATGCAGAATAGGGTTTGCATGCGTGTGTATGAGAGACTAGACTATGTTTGGGATACTGAACAGGGCGTGTGTGTGTGTGTGTGTGTGTGTGTGTGTGTGTATGAATGCTGAACAGACTGTGTCTGTGAGTGTATATAAATGAGAGAGTTGCCAATGAAATTAATGATGTGTGTCTGGAAGCAGAATGTCTGCGTGTGTCTGAGAGATGGGGGGGACATCCATCTGCCCATTTGTTTAGTCTGCACGAAAGTGCACCATTGTCTCTCTTTTTATTTTTTCCATTTAACGAAAATTTAAAGTTTGCATCAGCCACTGCAACTAAGAGCAGTGGGCTGTACATAGAACTGTAATAAGCCGATCGCTTACAAATGTATTGATCGGCTTATTACAGTGAAGTTCTTGAATTTTTTTTTTTTCAGTAGCTCTTGCTGAGGGGGTGTTGTGCTGGATCATACCACAACTCTCAACCTCTTACAACCCAAAATCTGGACAATGCCACAGATATTTGGGGGGGGGGGCAAAGCCTGACATAATGGTGGGAGAGGCCCAAAAATAGGGACACATTTTAAATGTTCTTCTGATACACTTAAAAAGTTGCTAGAATAACAGGATTTGTGATACCATGTATTTTCTGAAGGATATGAAGTTTGAAACTCAAATGCATGTCATTATTTAGTGACTTTAGTTCTAGTATCATTGCAGTGATTTGTCAAACAAATGGAATTTTTATGAACAAGAAGACAAAAATATGGCTCAAAAAACTGGACATTCTGCCAAAATCTGTACAGTTGAGAGATACAAGTCCTACTCTCCTCACCAGACGTAGTTTGTTTCAGATATTTTTCAGTACAGCTAGAATTATCTAGCCTGAGTCATCATATGGCACTCCAGTGCCATAGGAAGGGAGGTGTGATGACAATACCTGATTCAGGTGTCAACATGTAAGGGTGCTTATAACCTATAATTAAGGGATCATGTGGTACACATTATATGGAGACATGATTGTCAAACTGATTATTTTTTAAAGGTAGTACCTTTAAAAAAGAACAGAAGCTTGAGAGCTAGACAGTCTATATATGTTACACAATAAGCAGCTGATATGGGATCTTGGTTTAATATCTGAAGGATGTTGGTATGAAAATAGGTTTAGTACATAATGATTGCATTTCTTTGTAAGGATCTCTAAACTTTACTTTTATAATATGTGAGAGTGTGTGTATGTGTGTGGGGGGGCAGCAGATGTCTTTGTTACCCAGGATGTCAAATCCCTTTGCTATAGCTGTGGGGGATTCACAATGTTTTCTTTTTGTTTTTTCATGCGAGACAAAGCAACCCATACCTCATAAAGTCTGATTTAGTCCCTGTACTCCCTTAATTAAAACAGTTAACTCGGGGGTCACAAAATTGCACCACAGAAAGATGTCATGGAGCTCCAGTACACCTGGTGCCTGGACACAACTGTTGACATTACTCATGTTTTGGTGTACACATACTGCTATTTGGTGATGATCAGGCTAGGCTGTTGAAGCTCCATTCACAGTAATATATGAAGAATCGAAGTGAGCATAGCATCATAGGCAGTTACTAGGGTATTGGCCCCGAGGCCCTTACAAGCCTACCCAAGAATTTAGCCCATGTTGCAACAAGTCAGGACCCTGTGCCACTGTCCATCGGGGCATAGGTGGAATCTCAGGGGTGTATTTTCTGTTCCCCATCCAGTTATCGAAGGGCTTGGCCAGGTCAAAGTATGTGGTGTGCACAGCCTTCCCCTCGTCTATGGCCTTAGTGACTGCCTCAAAGAAGTCCACCAAATTTAACAGGCTTGACCTCCCCTTGACAAAACCAAACAATGTCAGATCAAGTGTCTGGATGTTGCCAATGTCCTTGTTAATGAGCTCCATGATAATCTGCTTCATGGCTTTGCAGATCAGGCCTGTTAGACTGATGGGTCTATAATTTCCTGGTCAGTGTGCACTCCACCTTTGTGCAAAGGAATGAAAGTAGCTGTCCTCCACTTGGCTGGGATGAAGCCGGTACTCAGGCTTTGGTTGAATAGGGTACCTAATGGTGCTGCAAGTTCCTGCCCGAGTTCATGTTGATAGAATACGATGTTTTGCATTAGCCTGTGTGTCATGATGAAGCCATCCTCCAGTGGACTAAAATTCTTCATTTCTAATGGCTGAAATTTTCAGATCTCTGATGGTGTCCTGGTTGCAACTGCTTAGATGATGTCTCCTGTATAACTGTCTTGATACTTTTTTGTTGTTTGTTTTTGTTTGTTCTATCTGCTTAGGGGATTTATCTGGTATAACTGTCTTGATGCTTTTTTCCAAAACTTTCCATGCGCTGTGATCCGCACAGTCATGGCTAGTGGTGGTACATGATGATACGATCAGCACCAGTATGCAGTGCTGCTGTGGTGATGTTTATAGAGCTTTCAGGTTCTTTATGAAACATTCTAGTTTGCTGCTCTTTTCAGTGTCCCTATATGCACCAGAGTGCTCTGCTTATAGTCAGTCATAGTACTCCCACGTAAGGAAAGCCACACAATAAAGACTCTTTACCACAGATGAGGAATGATACTTCTGATTATAGTGTCTGGACCATAAATCAACCATTTTAAGTTCCTGCACTGTTGGGGATAGTCCCTTCATTTGTTGCTAGTTTATTTGTATATTTTGGTAATATTAATACAAGACATGTACTGCTGCAGAGACTTCCGCCATTCCCAGCATGTTCACAAGTACTTGATTTTTTTTTTTTTTTTTTTTTTCTTTCCCAAATGCCGACATCCAGGGTCCACTATGTATAACGTAAAACTGCCTGGAAAGAACTATTGTATGAAATATCTTTTGATTGTATATCTACTACTGTATAAAATTGTTTGTTGTGGAGCTTTTCTCCCCAAGCCTCCGCTGTAAATGGACCTAGTTCCAGTCGGACTTTCCTGGTAAACAAAAGTAAAATAAATAAACATTTCTCCCCTCTTTTTCTGTCAGTACATGTTCTTGACTAGGTCAGAAGCATGTTAGCAGAGTATGGCTATTACTTATGAAGTATGCAGATTTCTGATTAGACACACAAATACTATTTTGACATATGTATACTTTTGATTCATCAGGTTAGAAACTTATATTTGTAACTCCTTCTACCATTTTGGATTACTCCACCTGCCATTGATAGACCATTAACACAAACTATATGTCCATCAATAGTTACTGAGAAGGCAACACAGGTTCATAGGTGGTTACTAGTCTAAATATCCTGAAAGGACTTTTTAAGCTAAACCATGATTCCAAAATATGCTTGGCAGGTTATAATACCACTCCTTTTACAGAGATTATAACTTGGAAGTGAGTATTCAAGCACTTACAAGCTTCCTCTTTCTAATAGGGATATAGGTGGCAGACCAGAGTTAAATTGACAATTATCCATCCACTGACCCAAGTTGTCCAAGACTAAGTGCAGGCAGGAGCTATGCTTCACATGGATGGGAAACCTATTCCTGAGGAGGGTAGTCTTGAGACATATACCTGTCCCTCCAACATGTCTTATTTAAGTTGCAGACTAGGTTCAGGACCCTACATCAGGTGTTTCTGATGCTGTTTGTTTTATATATGTGTGCAAAAGGTCCATAACGGCTGGATCAGAGACAGCTTTGGCGGTCAGGCATGCATCACCCCTCACCAGTGTGTAGGACGCCAAGTACAGGGATAAGGCTTGGAGGTGGTCTGCATACGACATGTTTTCTACACCATGTATTCTTTTTGCAAGGAACCTCTGAGGATGCTTCAGATGTTGCATATACCTATTCAAGTACTCACTGATAGTTCCACTGTACTCAGCTCTCATTGGACCAATGATATCGTTGGACCTGGATGGCATACTCGAGCATACAGGTTGAGCAACACAGAATGAATTTCTTACTACAGTCAGTAGACACGTGGTAGTCAAAGGTCTAGTCACTGTCTACATGCATTCCCAAATCCCTGACCAGAGTGTTAACTGTTAGGGGTGTATTATCAATGTAGTAATTTCCAGGGCTGGTCGTCTTTCTGAAAGATACTATTATTCAGTTTTAGCATTGAGTTTTGACTGTGAATCATGCACCACTAATTAGCATGTATCAGGCTTTCCTGTAGGATATTTGTGTCATTGGTTGATTCTGTGATTCTGCTTAGTTTGCAATCATCTCCAAACTTGGTCAGCCGGAGGCCATTGATGTAGTTGTTGACTTCAGAGAAGTAGACATCAAAAAAGAAGTGGCCCCATCAGTGAACCCTGGGAAATTCCACTAGCTGCTGGTGTTTTTGTGGATATAGACTCGGCTGTCCTGACTTTTTATGTCCTATCTATGAGCCTGATAGTTACCCAGTGAGTCACATAGGGGGTCTATACCTAGTTTCATAAGCATGTCTACAGAGTGCCTACAAAGGGGTGTTGTGTTGAATGCTTTGGCCAAGTCAAGGAGACAGTATGCACCATTTTGCCCTCATCCATTGCTTTGGTGACCTTTCCAAAATAATCCACCAGGTTAAGTAGATATGTCCTGCACTTGAACAAACCAAACTGGGTTGTATAGAAGGCTAGAAGGTTTTCTCTGTTGTGTATTGTCAATGGTTATTCTTTCCATGGCTGTACGTGTGAGACTAGTCAAGCTTATGGATCGGTAGTTTCCCAAGTCCAGGGATGGCACTCCCTTCTGAGATGCATAACAGTTGCACTTGGCATTCAGGTACAATTGTTGCAGTGCTTTGGCTTTGAAAAACGCATTGAGGACATATTCCTTACTGATAGCTGAGAGACCTGTAGTTGGTGGTATTTCCTGAGAGGTGTCTGGGGGAGGAAAGCAGGGTAAATTCGGACCTGAGTTTATCAGCCATTAGATTTGCTGCATCTTCAGAGAAATAGGGCTTTTAAAAGCCTGTCTGTCTATGGTTGATTTTTGAGGCCCTGGATTCTCCTGGTGATGAACCTCTGATGGTGTCCTCGTAAAAGGAGGTTTGCAAATATTTATGTAAGGGCGTTTCCTGGTTTTGCAAGAGAGACTCTGGGTTAGGTCCGATTAGTATGTTGTCCGAAGTTTCTTGCTCTTTCTAAACTTTATTTCCCATATTAGCTTCCTTCCCTTGTTTGAATGTTGTACTTTTCTTGTGCTGCACTTTTTGCTTTACTTTTGAGTTAAATGCAGGGTACTCAAAAAGTTAGCATAGTTGCATCAAGGAAATCAAAACAAATTAGAGAGAGGAATCTGGCAAGTTGTGAGCTGCAGACAGCCATGGCAGCCTCTTCTTACAATCTCCTTATCTAGATCCTTAATGTTTATATGAACATACCACTAAACATTCAAAGGTTCTCATTGTCTGTATAAATCAGCATCCTCACCAAATGTTACTGTTTTTTCACAATCTTGATTTCTCTTACTGGGCCTTTTCGTAAACTTGTTCTACAGTATCTATCTACCTCCCTTATATACCCTTATATACTACACTAATTTGCATAAATGCTTGTATTTACTTCTTTGCATTATTGATTTATTGCTTTGTACTTGTTTTGAGAGCTTTTCTCCTCATAACTCTAGTGAATGTAGATTCTGCCCAGTTGGATACTGCCAGCTAAATAAATAAAAATGACTCACTGAATGAATGACTACATGTTGTTCTGATTTCTATGGGTTACATCTCTGAGCCAGTTTGCAACCCACCTAGTGATAGAGGGGTTGGTGCCTAGCTTAGTGAGCTTTTCTATTATTCCAATGTTTAGTTAGTACAGCTGAGAATTGGATGCTGCAGTGCTCATGTTACTGAAGGTTGTAAGCCTCCTAACTGATGTTTTGTGCAAAATTCACAGATTTCCTTCTTAGTTTTGGAAACACCATAGCATAACTTGTAATGTGACAATATGAAGAGCTCTTTTTGGCTGAGTAGTGTCGGTTGCACATTAACAACCCAGTAGATGAGCAGTTTAACATGATTGAAAATATGCACAAAGACAGGAGTGGCTCAAATCAAAATTACTAATGCAGATAAAGGAATATAGATTTGCTAAATAATTTTCTTTGGAATTTGAGAAGATGATAGTAAGTTAAAAAAAATGCATCAGTTATATGCATAATGCGAGTGATGCTTAATTTCCCAAAATATACAGTAACCACTCTCCCAAAAAAACAAGTCTTTCACTGCATGGCATGGACTGCAGAATACAGTGAGTTTTCAGTACATTCTTTTACTGTGCCATTATCATGGAGTCAGGTTTGCAAATTAATGTTTCGCTGTAATTTAAAAAAATATGGAGCTGAGTAGAATGTCAGTAAATTACAGAAACTGCATGTCACAAGACAGCTGTTCCTCAGAAAGAAATGGGAAAGTTAAAATAAGTTGCATACAAATGTTTTGTAGACATAATTAGGGGTATATCAAAAGTCACTATTAATAAAACACACTGAAATAATCAAGAATTTCCTGAAACGTACTTTGAAAATATAATTTGAAATTGTTTAAATAAATCTTTTTTCTGCTAATTCTTACTGCAGGCAGATGGGAAGAAATTTATATTGGAATTCCCTTCCTTTATATTCTAGATGTCAATTGCAATTACAGTTTTAACACCTCTGCAGTAGTGTGGAGGTAGGGACTGTCAATTCAGGTTGGACTACAAAAGAACACTGAGAACAAAAGCCTCCAATTTAGCTACCTCTCTGCCTGCAACTGGATAACTTCAAAGTATGGTGTAAAGCAAGCCCTGGGAAAACATAAATGAGGGTGATTAGCAGCAGAAAAGAAGCAGCCCTGTTACAGAAGGAATACAAACTGACAGCGAGTCACACATTTCCCATTATATGTCAATGGCATGGAAATTCACAGTTACTTCCTTATGTCTGGCATGAGTCATAGAAAGAAGACTTGAAATGCTTTATGGGAAAGAGAAAGAGTTGAAGGAGAAGAAGATCACGTTGATATATCAAGCCCCATCGGTAACCATGTTGTGGTAATCATGCTAAAATTACAAATAAAGCACTTAGAGTGATTTTTAGGTGTTAAAATAGGTCTGGAAACAAAGGCAGACTGAAAAAAAAACATATTTTTTTAGTTCTAGGGTGGAGCTTATCTAAACAATCCTGTCTTGGTTTGTGATTTACTGTGGAGTTCGCTCGTAAGAGAAGTTTTGTTTGAATTTGCCACTGTGTTTTACTGTTTGCAGGAAGGAAGGGATAACTTGTAGGCAATAAGATTTACTTTGATTTGTTTATTGTCATTTTACCTTTTATTTTCAATTTTTTTTTTTTTTTTATAGAAAGGGATAGGTTCTAGACAGTCAAACTCTAGGCAACCTAAGGGACTTAGTCAGCTGTAAAGTCACACAGACTGCAGAGAGGACAATCCCAAGCTTATCCAAACAATCCTGTCTTGGTTTGTGATTTATTGAACTTTACTGTTAAGAAGTACAGCTGAGAGCAACGAAAAAAAATTCGAGCTTTTGTCTCTTTCAGAACTTGTATGGTCAGAGCAACAACTTTACTGTACTTAATTTATTATTAGTTGTGTATAGTTTGTGTGATTTTTCTCACAGAAGTTGATTTAAGTTCTCTTTGAATTCTATGGTAACTGATTTTGATTATTCTTTTATTTTATAATTTTTTATTCATTTGAACCTGAATATGAATTCTTTAAATGTTTGTCATTAATGATTTGCTAAAGCACAAATATCTTTTACAGTGTAATAAATGCTATGTACATTTAAAAGTAACACCTGATAACACTGGTAATGTGTTCCTCATGTCAAAAGTTGGATGATTTGATTACCATTATTAGTAACAAATCTAGACTTAATGTTGACAATTGCACTTGTGAAATTGGCATGGCTTGGAGAACTGTTTCATTTATTAATGATTGGACTGGTGAAATAAATAGTTAGACAAAGAATAACTAGAACACATTTAGGAAAGGATTTGTTTATTGTCTATAAAGATCACTCAACCCCTATGAAGCAAGATCCCCTGACCACTTTAAAATTCTGGATACAAGTATTCAGCAATCTGAGGATTCAGTGTTTAGAAGGAAATAAAGGAAAGAAAGGAAGAAGTTAACAACAAGGAAGAAAAAGAAACTAATGTATGTTAAGTAAAAAGAATACATACTAAAAGGGGCACTGCTTTATGGGACACACAGACTACAGAGAATGATAATATTTTTCTATCAAAACCTTCACTCTACAGAAAAAGCAGCATGTCTTCAAAAGAGAAGGTACACAAAAGAGGCAAGGGACAGGTAAAAATGAAATCAAAACAAAGTGAATGGATTGAAGAACGTTACTGAAAAAAAAGTGGATAAATCTAGATGTTGATAAAATCGTTCAAGCTGTGGACGTACAAAGCCAGCTAAAATGACAACTATATGCTTGCAAGTATTACATGCAGTGAAAACAGTGGGATTAATATGACTAATGGTAATGAAGCTCATTCCTTTGTAACAATTGATAGAGCAGATGTTATTAAATTAGAAATCGATGAACCTATGAACCTAAATGAGAGTCATGCTCCTGATGTTGCAAGCCCTTCAAGGCTCTCTTCCTTCTGGGACCATTGCTATCCAAACGGACAACATATCAGTGGTGTGGTACATCAACAAGCAGGGCAGAACCAGGTCTTACCCCCTATGTCGAGAAGCACTCAGGCTTTGGTAGTGGGCGATTTCCTCCCAACTTTTTCTGATTGTGACGCACATCCCTGGGAGATCCAATGTCATAACAGACAGGCTCAGCAAAGCTATTCTAATGCTACACGAGTGGTCTCTGAATCAGGATATGGCGAATCTTGTTTTTCGCAAATGGGGACAGCCTTGCTGCATTCTCTTTGCCACCCCCTTCAACAGCAAATGCAGCAACTACTACTCCCTTCTCCTGCTTCCGGGTCACACACCCAGAGAAGCTTTAGTCCACGATTGGCCCCAGGGACTTGTTTATGCCTTTCCTCCATTCCCTCTGATACCCAAACTTATACAGAAAGCAATATCGTTGGGTTGCAAAATGATCCTCATTGCTCCCTACTGGCCTCGACAGATATGGTTTCCATTCCTGCACCATTACCTTCTCGATCAACCCTGGACTCTGGACCCAATTTCAGACCTCCTGGTTCATCAGTCAGGCGGGTTGCATCAGTCCCTAAAAACCCTCCAGCTCACAGCTTGGTTGCTCCACTTCCAACCTTAGCCAGGCTTCCCAGCATTTCCCCAGCAGTCCGAGACATTATCGTGTCCTCTCATAAGTCTACAACGAGGAAAACTTATGTTAGCAAATGGAAACGTTTTTCTTGTTTGGCAGAGACTAGGAATGTGGATCCCTTCTCAGCTCCAGTCCACGAAATCTTGGAATTCCTAGCTCTGCTGTTTCATTCCGGGTCCGCTGCTTCTACGATCAGGGTACAAATGGCGGCCATTTCTAATTTTCATGTGGGTTTTTTCGAACTCTAGCATTATGTCTCATAAGCTATGCAAAACTTTCTTGAGAGGGGCAACTCTTCTTAGGTTTCCAGTGAGAGATCTCCCTCTACCTTGGGACCTTAATTTAGTCCTAACCTCCTTAATTCTGCCCCCTTTTGAACCGGCAGCTTCTTGCTCTATCAAGTTTCTATCTTGGAAGATGCTCTTTCTGGTAGCTATTACTTAAGCCAGACGCGTCTCCGGACTTCAGGCGCTGTGTGTTCGTCCTCCTTACTTGGTTTTTCATAAGGACAGGGTTGCTCTGAGGACTAATCTCTCCTTTCTCCCTAAAGTCTGCTCAGAAAGTAACTTAAACCAATCTATAGATCTTCCTGTGTTTTTCCCTAATCATACCAACAAGGCAGAATACAAACTACACCAATTGAATGTTCTTAGGCAATTGCGCTTTTACCTGCACAGAACTAAAGAAGTAAGGAAATTTATCCAACTATTCCTCTCTTACGCCTTGGGCAAACAAGGTCTCCCAGTTTCCAAGGTAACCTTGTCCAGATGGTTGTCACACACACTTACTTTCATTTATCAGTTAAGGAACAAACAGTTGCCTATTAAACTGAAAGGTCATTTTACTAGGGCCTTGGCTACCTTTGTAGCCTTCCAGTCTAGGTTGCCCATGGATTCCATCTGTGCAGCTGCCACTTTGGCAAACCCTCATACCTTTATTTCTCATTACAAGTTGGATATGGTCCCCAGGAGCAGAGCTGACTTTGGTTCCACTGTTCTGAAGAGTCTGTTCCACTGAGCCACCCAGGATATTAGGTGCTAGGGACGCTGTCCCAAACAGCAAGAATGAAGGCGAGATAGACAACTTAACATTAGGAAGTTATGTACCTACCATAACGTTCCATGTTAGTTGTCTTCATCTCGCCTTCCTTTTTGCGTCCCGCCCTCCATCCCCCTGTCCTAGTGGACCGAGAGGAGTTTTCTGATCTATTTCTCAATGGCTGTGTGTTTTCTTGTGTCCTTTTTTGACCTAAGAGAATATGGCAGGTATAGTCAACTGGTTCTTGACTGAATTATTATGTTGTTATGTCTGGTTTAGCTATTTCAAATGAGATCAGGGTAGCTATCGCTAGGCATTATGGGATAAGGGGTATCCTCGAGCCAGTAAACAGCTCTTGAGCTATTGAAGATGGTCGATCCCAACCAGCAAGAAGGAAGGCGAGATGAAGACAACTAACATGGAACATTATGGTAGGTACATAACTTCTTATTTTGATATATTGAAAGGCTAGAAAGGCATTAATGTACGTGCTTGAAATATTTGTATGTATGTAAAAATCACATTTACAATCATTATCATCACATATATTGTTATATATGCTATAATCTAAGCAATGTTACATAAATTATTAAATTCTTGTCTTCTCTTAAACCTCATTCCTCCTCTAAAACATTTTTCTGCATGTATTGTTCCCACAATTTCCATTTTTTGCTATGTAATGTTCTCTTACCCTTTTCTAAAGATCCCCACTTCACGTTATTTTACCTGTTGTTACAATGTTCACTACTTCAAGTATACTTGTTTTAGATTGTGCTTTCCATTTTCTAGTAATTGCTTTCTTGGCAGCCACCAGAATTAAACTCAACAAGACCATACTATGTCTAGGCCATTCATATTTTGCATCCCAGCTCAAAAAGAAAACATAATTTCCTTAGTTACACTCATTGCTCACCCAATATTCCTGACAAGAGTACTCTGTAGGAAACTAAAGTCTGCCAACTCATTACACTCTAAAAACATATGTTCGCAGTTACCTCTTTTCTTCTGTTACACCTCCATCATTTGACATCTACCCGAGGAGCAATTCTTTGGAGTCTGCTTGGGGTATAAAAGTATTTTTGCAAATACCGCCAGCCAAAAATCTTAAATCATCTAGATTTTGTTATGTATTTGAAAGCCATACATAATGCCTTCTTATTGTTTTCGTGAACTGCATATCTTCTCTCTCTTCCCATTCTTTTCTGACCTGTTCTGATTGATTCCTTTAGTTATTGTGCAATATTTTATATGCCCTACTAATTATCCTTTTTTTTCAACAGCAGCTTTTGTTCTGCATTCAGTTAAAAACTCAACCAGTGCAAGTCTTTCATTCAGGATTCCCTTATCTGTTTTTTCTTTGTCTATACTCTGATACGAGTCCCTAACAGGAAATCACTAGTCTGTAGTCCAAATGTCTTCTTAGCCTGCTCGCATTCTTTTACCTTTCCCTTTATAATTATTTGTTGTCAGTACTTTGGTTCCTTTCCCAGTTTCCACAATCAGTTCCATCCCCCTTTTGTCTTTTTTGTATACCTAATTGCAGTCATTCCCATCAGCAAAATCTCCTTTCTCCATTCTCACTTTGGCTTGCTTCTTAGAATATTTTCTGCTGCTTTATGAATTTAATATTCTGCATTGCTCTTGTTCTCCTTAAGGATCTGCATCCAAAGTCCCACTCTCTCCATATTTCTTGCATTTCCCCTGTTTCATCATCACCCCTTTCCACTTTGAATTATAGCTTTCTGTTTATGTTTTTATATATATATATATATATATATATATATATAAGAGCCTTAACTGTTTAGCTCTGAAATATCTGTCCAAATCAGATAATTCTGAACCTCCGTGTTCTGTCAAGAGGATCAACATATGTCACACTTGACTCTTCCCCTCCCAAGTAATATCCTTTCAGCTCTTTATTAATTACTACCCACAACTTCTCCTCTTGTTGATAAAAATATGCCTGACATATAAAACTAAAAGGGTTAAAAACATTTCTCCTGCTTGTGTCTTGCTATCCATATCCATAGGAAAGAGCTTTCTGTTTCTCAATTTTTGTATTATCTTATCTTTAGTCTCTTCCCACATATCCTTACCTGCTGTAACAGAATCTTTTTTAATCCATGCGCCATTTTATCATGTCCCTGTAAATATGGGTATTGCTGAACTAGTTCATGTGTGGGTACATAGTTTATAGCTATAGCCTTTGTTTTATCTCCATTAATTTTATATCCCAAAAAATGGTACTGTTTCAATAATGTTCCACAATGCTGAGATATCTTTTTTTAGTTCCATCAGGTGCAAAATATCATCTGAAAAGAGAGAACTTTTCCTGAACATCATATGAATTATATCCTTGAATTTCTGAGTCTTTTTTTCTTTAGAATTGGTTCCAAATATAAGGAAAATAATAAAAAGGAATGAGGACACTCCTGCCTCCTTCCTCTGTTCAGACAAAACTTAATAGAGTGTAACCCTCCCACTTTGATTTTTGCCTTTAATCCCTCATATTTCCTTCTGATTAATCTTATTATCATGTCGGGAAATGTAAATGCTTCCATTGCCCTACTCACAAAATCCCAGCCTAATCTTGTTGAATGTTTTCTGTGCATCAAGATCCACCAATAACACTGGTATTTTCTTACATTCTGTTTCCTCCGGATCATCATTGTTCTGTTAATGTTGTCAAATGTTTGCCTCCTGTCCAGAAGACCACATCGGCTCGTATCTATTAATTTGGCATGACATTTGTCATTCTTTTAGCCATCATAGACATAAACACTTCATAATCACTGGTTTGAAATTTAAGTGGGCTTACATGACTCTGGATCAGATGGGTCTTTACACTGTTTAGGTATTAACAGTCACCACAGTTTTTTTCAAGATGTTAATGCCTCCCCTTCTTTTAAAATACTGTTAAACAAAACCTTCCAGATATTTTATCACTTTCTTCCCTCCTAGATTCCAAACGTCGTCTGGAATACCATCTATTCTTGGAGACTTTCGTGCAGAATGGTTACACATCACCATTTTTATCTCATCTCAACTATTAGTTTTTGAGCCTCATCTGCCTCTGACATTGGCATATTTAAGTATTTCATAAATATCTCCATTTGTGCTTTTTCTTGATTTCCCCACTTCTATGATTTATACAGATTTTTATAACATTTCCAAAATATCTCCGATACCTCTGCATGTTCTGTGGTTATTTTTCTTGTTATAGGCTCCCTAAGTTTGGCAACAACCCTTTCTACTTTCTGCAAACTAAGTTGTGCAAAAAGTTTTTTTCTGCTGTAGAGCTATCAAAAGAAACAGCAAAACAGTTGCTTAACAGAAATATTTCTAAATCCATACATATTTTCCAGGCACTTCCTTATTCTCTCTATTGCAAATGTACCTCCTGTTGTAATGTGAGATCCCCTTTATTTTGTAATACTTTAACATTTCTCAGCCCCTCTAAATAATTCTTATTACTTCCTAACCAGATCTGTTTTTCTTTTATTTCTACCCTGCTTTTAAACTCCACTTTCATTTTATCCCATTCACTAGCTGTAACTTCTAGAGTACTTCTATCTTCCCTTATAAACTCCTGGATAATTTTCACTATCCATTTTTTTTAATTAATTTCTTTTCAACAGGTAGGTGGAGAAGAGTAAGTTGACTCCTCTTTACTTCAGTACCCTGCCTTTTTATCTTTGTAATTATTGGCGCATGATCTGAAATAGTTATTGGATGTGTATCAAAGTTCCAAATTAAATGCACACATTCCTGTGAAATATAATTTCTGTGTAGTCGAGTCCAGTTAGTGTCCTTGGGGGAATAATATGCAAATTCTCTCCCACATTCCTACTACTGAATTCACCTCTTTCATGCCAAGTAATTAAAAAAATTTCTTCAGAAATCTACTTTTTTTGTTATATTTTCCCTTCCAGGTCCTTCATATACATCCTCATTGTTACAAATCAAATTCTACTTACCACCTATAAGTAATATTCCCTGCTGATAGGTAAGTATTTCTTCCAACTTTTTAAGCTCCATGATAGCAGTTTTGAGTGGAATATAAATACATGCCATTGTAATGTACATCCCTTGCCAGTAGCCTCTTACTACTACAAATCTGCTATTGTTATATTTGTTTCCCTTTTCTATCACTACTAGAGTTCCTCTAGCAGTTAATATATGCACTTAGTTTCCTTTGTCCCTGATAATTCTGTAGAATAGCCATCCTGAAATCCTTGCTTTATCAAATCCACATGCTCATCCATTTCCAAGTGTCCCTGCTGTAGCACAGCTATTTGCACTTTGCATTTTGTAATGTAATTAAGTATTCTTTCCTTTTTCTCTATACCTGTGAGACCATTCACATTCCATGATGAATACAGAAGGTGTTGCCACAATGGTAAGAAGTCCTTATTCCCACCTGTGTATAGATAAATATATATATATATATATATATATATATATATATATATAGCAGCTTGTTTAAATGTCTGTTTCCAGCTTTTGTGATACATGCATCCGTTATTGTTTGTGAGGTTCATCCTTTATACAGTTTGTTTTCTTAACATTGGAACCTGTCACATTTTACAAGACCTTTTGTTTTAATAAAAACCCACAAATGACAAATACACCCCAAAACACCCCCCGGTAGCTTGTTTATCGTAATTCAGACACACAAAGCTGTGTACATCTTCAAACAATGAAATTTTACCCTGCTAATAGGAGCATTTGTACCAAATAGACAGCTGGTAACACAGGCCCTAATTAACCTGAAGTTGAAGTTATCCATGCTAAGATGCATATTATTTCATGAGCTACTTACACTAATTGGTGTCTCTTTTTTGTTTTGTCTTTCCTCCTCCCCAGGATGTGAAAGCAACTGACATGCTTTCAGAAATTAACATTTAGCCTTGGAGAAACCAGTGTTCTGTCTTTTATTGCCCTATTATCAGCTTGTGTCCATGAAAGTGTAAGAAAAAAGAAAAATGTAGTTCTCTGCTACAGCCTGAAGTAGAAGCGGAGACATTTATTTCTAAAAGAAAACTTTTCATTGTATTCATTGTTTTCATATTTACTTGTTTCCATTTAAAATGTATTAGATTTAAGCCAAGGGTCTTAATCCAGACATTTATCTATGCAAAAGTAAGAGAGAAAATGTTCGCTCTAGATATATTATGATCTGTGTACTTTTTCACCCCATCTCCCACCTGAACAACCTAAGATTATAGCCTGTTAACTTAAACATGCTTTTGTAAAGCTTTTCTTTGCTTTTTTGCACTGTAATGTCTACATTTCATAATACCAAGAAAAGAAGAAAGAGAGGAGGAAGAAGAGAAAAGGAGTCTCTTTACTTTAATAACTTTATCACATTCAAAAACAAGTATAAAATACTTTATTATAAATTATGGAGTTTATATTGACAATTTTTTTCATAGAAATACTGTTGAGAACAGAAATTGTTTTACTTGTCATATTTCGCAAATGCTGTTGATGCTTTGCAGTCTCATGTTTATTCATTAATTTCTGTGTTGCTGGTTTTCTTTTTGTTCATTTCCATCTCCCAACTCCCGATTCTTCTGGTCAACTGCTGTGCTTTTATCTGTCTCTTAAGCATTTTCCTTTGGAGTGGTGGATCACTGGGAAAGTCTCTCCATGTGTTTCATTATCAGAAGAATGAGAAGAGTCCCCTTCTGCTTGATGTTTTTTTTAAACATCTCTTCTTGAGCAGTCTCATACTCAGCTAGCCTTTTCTTCATTTTGACCTATGATTTCTGCATTTTATCAGTTCAGCTGAATATCTGTTTTAAGCTTCTTCCATTTTTTCAGACATTTGTTGTTTGAGTTAATATACTGTTTCAGTGCTTCATTTATTTTAATCAGCTCTGAACACAATTGACTTATTTTTCCCTCTAGATTACTGGAAGCCATGTCTTGCACCAAGGCTGGATGTTGAACTGCTTTTGCTGAACAGCTAAAGAATTCTTCTCAGTTAATGTTTTCTCTTTACCTTTTCTAGTTCATTTTCTTAACCTTAGTTTTAGATGGGGCTTAATTTTGCCTGTGGGTGCAGACATTGATTTGGGCAATTGCTCCTGTCTAGAGGAGTAATTTCCATTTGTTGACAACTGTACATCTTTTTGTGTGTTTGATCCAAGGTAAAAGGGGGAAGGGGTTCTGAAAATTTAGTTTTTTGTATTTTCTTTGAAGCAAAAAGTTTTGAAAAATGTGGCATAGGTTCCAGTTGAGATGAGAAGCATCATCTGCTTAACAGATCAGCCTGAAAAATAGTGTATGCATGTAAGCCAAAAGCAGGAAATACACATTCAAAAGGACTGCCAAGTATGATAGGTGGGAATGTCAGCCTTCTATCATAATCGCTACTGTGTCCAAATCATGGAATGTAAACAGCCTTACAGGTATAGACAAAAGCAAGAGTATTGAATTATATTAAGAAATGTAGGGTGCAAATAATGCAGGAGACACATTTGGATAGACATGAGCATGAACATTTGAATAGTGGATTGTAGGATGTACATTCAGCAGAATAAATGGGATAAAGGAAAAGGGGAATAGTAATACTGATTGCTAGAGGGGTTCCAGTAGTGATAGAAAAGGAAACAAAATGAACAGTTGTAGACTTGTGGTAGTTAGGGGCTATTGGCAGGGGAGGAAGATTATGCTGGCATTCATTTGTTCCCAACAAAAACTGCTGTTATGGAGTTTAAGAAAATTGTGGGAAGAATCATCTTTCATCTGGAAATGGTTGAATGGGGACAAGAAGTTGATTCGCAGTAATGAGTATGTATTGGTGAGACTTGGAGGGGGGAATGTAATCAAAGAGGGTAGCTTTCTGAAGACATATATGAGAATGTCTGGTATGGAAGATATGAATTCAGTAGTAGGAATACATATTATTCCCCAAGTTTCAATAACTGGGCTTGAATAGATAGAATTTATTTCGCAGGAGTATGTGCATTTAATTGAAAGCTGAGATACTCATTCAATAACTATTTGAGGTGATAACATGACAAAACTAAGAAAGATGCAAGGCGAATTTAATTACATTTTTTCGAACTGTGTGTGAACTAATATTGCTACATACTCAAGTGTGCCAGCTTGCACTTGCATGTGAATTGTTTTTACTACTGTTTTTGCTACTTTTCTGGGGAAAAAAAATTGTAAGTCTATTTCCTACCTTTCCTGTAATTAGTGTTCCAGATACAGATTTACTGTATCCAGGACTGTTTGTAAGCTTCTGAGCCCCCCAAGCCTTTCTGTGTTGGAGGGAAGCCTTCTAGCTTATCAGTGGGAGTGGTAAGCATTAGGTAACTTGTGGTCCAGAATTTGTAGTTATTGGCCATTTGGACGGTCTTCCATCTCTCAACTTTCTGATTTGAAGGCCTGCATTTGCACTTGTTTCTGTCCTGTAACTCCTGGGCCCATCTCATTTGCTCACTCAAAAAAAAAAAAAAAAAAAAAAAAAAAAAAAAATTTAATCTGCTTTTACTGTATTTTTGTTTCTTCCTACTTTATTTTGCTTTTGCGTCATCTTAATAGTACTCAATTGTATTTATTACTGCTTGGTGTAACTCATTCTAAGCCTTTTAGTTTAAGCACTTGGGCTTCAAACCAGTTTTTACATTAAGAAGGTTTGTGGTCTGCACTGTAGTGGCAGGACAGGTAGCTTACATCCTTCTAAGTTGGGAACTGCTGATTGAGGGCTCAGTGTCTGTTATTCTAAAAGTGTATTAATTCTGGTTTAAGCACTTGGGCTTCAGGCCAGTTATTTTACATTGAGGGTTTGTGGTCTGCACTCTTGTGGGAGGAGAGGCTGGACTCTGCCCTTTTGAGCTGGGAATTTCTGGTTAAAGGCTTATAGTGCCTGCATATTTGAACTGCTTCTTACTGAAATTAGTACACCTTGTTTGCTGTAGCATAGACTAGATCCAGGCCTGCTGAATCTAGCTTTGTTTGTATAACTTGAGCACTAATCCAGGCATTCTTTAAAGTATTCAGTTGTATTTATTACTGCTTGGTAGTAACTTGATTAAAGTGTAGCTATCATTCTAAGTCTTTTGTATTAAGCACTTGTGCTTCAGACCAGTTGTTTTACATTAGGAAGGTTTGTGGCCTGCTCCGTGGTGGCAGGACAGGTAGCTTACATCCTTCTAAGTTGGGAACTGCTGATTGAGGGCTCAGTGTCTGTTATTCTAAAAGTGTATTAGTTCTGGTTTAAGCACTTGGGCTTCAGGCCAGTTATTTTACATTAAGAAGGTTCGTGGTCTGCACTCTTGTGGGAGGAGAGGCTGGACTCTGCCCTTCTGATCTGGGAATTTCTGGTTAAAGGATTATAGTGCCTGCATATTTGAACTGTTTCTTACTGAAATTGGTACACCTTGTTTGCTGTAGCATAGACTAGATCCAGGCCTGCTGAATCTAGCTTTGTTTGCATGCTTGTTATTTCCCTGAAACACTAATTCCACCTAAAACGCGGCTTTTCAGTGCTTCTGTGGATCCCTAGTGATATCTGTATTGCTTACTGTACTTATTTCCTTGTTTCACTTGAAAGAAAGTTACTGTTTGTCATTTTTGCATTTAAGTTACCTGTAACACATTGCATTTAAGTTACCTGGCACTTGCTCACTAAAGCAATTATATAAGTCTGCACTAAAAAATTAAAAGCACTACACCCTCACAAAACTCCTCTTGAGTACCTTGTTCCCCATTGGCCCTTTTTTCAATTATAAAGGAATTCCCAATACTATTCTAGCATGTCCAAAGGTCAGTTGTCAATCTCCTCTCCGGTCCAGCTGGTGAATCTGGGAATCTTGAGGCAATGTTACAACTGCCTCATGTACGCAGACAACCCTCTCCTCCTCCCAACAAATTCCAACACATGTGAGAGATGCAACCATATAGCCAAACTGGAGGCTAAGCTCTCTCAACTCAGTACTGGCGTAACCAGTCAGGAGGAGAAGGAAACCACACTCACTATAATTCCAGTCTCACATAGACCTACCACGACAGCAAACCAAACACATAAACACACAAAAACATACTCGGAGGCTCTAAATAAAAATCTGCCTAAGCAGCAGAGACCTCCAAAGCAGACACCCAAGCAACCGCTACCCCAAAACAAAACACGTGCAACACATAGCTCACAGAGCCAGTGTGCCGAACAGTCACAGCCCTTAAGGGTAAACAACATACCTGATACACTTGTAATAGGTGTCTCTATCATCAGGCACACTGACGTCCCGCTCACCAGGCTGAACAAGGAGAAGGTCACGGTGAGCTTTCTGTCGGGTGCTAGGATCCACCACATAACACAAGCACTCAGGTCACTCCAAGGCAAGTACAAATATGACTCTGTCATTGTCCGTGCTGGTGTGAATGACCTGAGACGTACCTCCCTGGACTGCATGAAAAGAGACATAGAGGAGCTCTCTGAGCATATAGCCCAGGCCGGTATGACCCTGACCTTGAGTAGCATCTTACCCTCACCAAGAATGATGCCACAATATGAAGACAAGATGATCAATTTCAACAATTGGTTTAAGTATTGGTGTCATTCAAAGGGGATCCAATGCCGGTCAGCCTGAGATGACCTGCTCGACAAGCCACGATGCTTCGCTAGGGACGGCTTGCACCTGTCACTTCTGGGCTTTCGGATATTGGCAAAGGCTCTTGCTTCCCCCATAGTGCTTTTTTTAGGCAAGGCTCAAAAGACAAACCCACCTACATAGGTATCACAAGGGATAAGAAACTAAGAGTAATGCTACTCAACGCCAGAAGTCTAAACCTCAAGATGCACGCACTCGAAACTCTCCTTAGCATGGAGAACATCAATATCTGTGCGGTAACAGAAACCTGGTTCAAGGCTTTCGAGAGCACCCCAGCACTACCAGGTTATACCTCATACCATGCTTTTCGGCCCCAAAACTTGGACCGAACCAATAAAGGAGGGGGAGTATCAATATTCGTCAAAGATACCCACACTTCCAGGTTGGTAGCACAGCACGAAGCATCAGAGACTATCCATGTGCAATTAACTGTGGGTAAAACTGCCTTCCAGTTTATAGCCTGCTACAGACCACCCTCCCAAGCCCAGGAACCCCACTCGGCCTTCTTGAGAACACTGGAAAATATGAAGGTGTCTCCAAACACCATTATATTGGGCAACTTCAACTACCCAAACATAGACTGGGAGCATTACTTTACCTCCAACACCCTAGCCCAAAGGTTCCTAGAATTTATAAACTCAAATACTATGGAACAACTTGTTACCACTCCCACAAGAGGGGAAAACATACTGGATCTGATCATTACCAACATGGGGACTCTATGCTCCAGACTAGAAGTGTATCCCTCACTGGTAAGATCAGACCATAAACTAATCTCACTGGATATTCAGATCCCGACCCCACCCCCTGCCCAGAAAACCACAGTGAAAAACTTCTCTAAAGCAAATTTCACACTTCTCAAAACCGAGGTGAAATCCTTCAAAGCCCCCGAGCCTGTGGAAAATATGGCCCAGACCGCAGAATCCTATATAAACGCATTCTGTGAACACCTTCAGGAATGCATGGATCATACAATCCCAAATAAAACAAAGACCCAATCCACCAAAGGCAGACGTCCTGTCTGGTGGACCCCAACCATAAACAAACTATTCAATAGAAGGAGGAAGCTACTACATGGTAGAGCAATATCCCAAAAAGGGAAGGCATCTCTGATCAGTATTAGCAAAAAACTACGGGCACTCATAAAATCGTCTAAGGCCAGTTTTCGAGAGACAAACTGCACAGGACACTAAGGATAATCACAAGGCTTTCTTTAGTTATGTTAGGAACCTGGGTGGGAATTCCCAGATATGCTCAGAATTAGTCCAAAATGACAAAAAATACATCAAACCCACAGACATTGCCAACATACTAGCTGACAGGTTCAGCGCAAACTCCGCCCCCCCCACCCACCAAAAGGGCAAATATCTATCCCAGCAGAGTGCTGCCCCCCTGACATCTCAGATGCTCAGGTAAGAGCCGCCCTCTCCAAAGCAAAAAACACAGCATCAATGGGACCAGACGGTGTCCCGGGCTGCGTCCTACATGAACTCCAAGAAGAGCTAAACCCAAACATAAAACTACTGTTCAATCTCAGCCTTACTGCAGGATATGTACCCAAAGAGTGGCATACAGCAACAGTGGTCCCTCTCCACAAAGGTGGTGCCTCAACGGATCCTGGAAACTATCGCCCCATAAGCCTGACTAGCTTGGTCTGCAAAGCTATGGAAAGGATCATCGTGGACCTCATAAATAATGATATTGGGGACCTACAGACACTGGATCCTACGCAGTTCGGCTTTAAGGGCAGATCCTGCCTCTTAAACCTGGTCGATTTCTTTGAAACAGTCACCAAAGGCCATTGACGAGGGGAAGATGCTCCACACAGCCTACCTGGACCTCGCAAAAGCCTTCGATACAATACCCCACTCAGGCATTATAGATAAGCTCACCAGCTTAAATATAAACCCCTATGTCACTAGATGGGTTGCAAACTGGCTCAACGACAGAACCCACATGGTTAAAATTGCTGGAGCCATGTCAGACTCCAAACCAGTTACAAGTGATGTCCCACAAGGTTCAGTCCTGGGACCTCTCTTGTTCGCTATATATTTCTCGGAGGTACAGGCCAACACGGAAGGACTGTGGCTGATCAAGTTCGCAGATGACTGCAAACTGGGCGCCATAATCGACTCTCCAGCCGACACAAGCATCCTCCAAAAGGGCCTCATAGAAACAGACAACTGGTGCCAGAGCCATGGCCACAAGCTAAACGCCAAAAAGTGTATAGTCATCCCCTTTGGCAAAAACAAAGTGCCCACAAATTACCACATAGGTGGTAATCCATTAAGTACAGAAGAAATAATTAGGGACCTGGGGACCCAAGTTGATAGCAGTCTCTCATTTGACAACCACATGGCCAAAGTGGTTAGAAAAACATTTTATGTAGCCCACCTAATCATGAAGGGGTTCACATGTAGATCAGGGGAGGTCATCGTGCCTCTTTACTCATCCCTCATCAGGCCCATAATTGAGTACAATGCCCCTTTTGGGATGTACCTTACCAGACACCTGCAGCAACTGGAAAGACCCCAAAAATACCTCACCAAGAGGATCAAAGGGCTCAAACAGATGCCATATGCTGCCCGGTTAAAGACACTCCAGCTGTACTCAGTGGCATACCGCCTGCTCAGAGGTGATCTGTGCCTGACGTATAAAGCCATGTCCAACCTGGAATTAATGGACATGCTGCACCTCAGAAAATCCAAATCCCATCGAGCTACGCGCTCGAGAGACTTGAACCTCAGCTCTGAAATAAATAGGACATGCTGGAGGGACAGATTCATAACCCAGAGGCACTCCCTTCACTCTGGAATAAAATCCCAGTCCAGGTTAGGCAGTGTCCCTCATTGACTCTCTTCAAGAGGAATCTTGATGAGTGGATGGGAGATCATAGGTTTACCCCAGGTATCACTGCTCAGGCTGATTTAAAGTGCTTAACACACAAAGCTGTTGTGGATTATCACTCTATCTGCAAGGCAAGTTTCTGAGCTGCAAGCTCTCATGGTGGAGCAACCATATCTTATCTGGTTTACCACAGGGATAGGGTTGCATTATACACTGTCCTCTCTTTCATGCTGAAAGTGGTCACAGAATTCACCCTCTTTGAGTCTATTAACCTCCCTGTGCTCTTCCTGGAACTTATAAGGGAGAGACGACACTTGATACCTTGGATTTGTGCACCAGCAGCTCAGGTACTACCTTGACAGAATCAAACTCTTTAGGAAGGTTGAAGATTTTTTATTTCCAAGACTGGGGCAAAGAAGGGTCAACCTGTGTCTAAGTAAACCGTTGCATGTTGGTTGTCATTTGATATTGTTTATACTCTTCATGACAAGGCAAGTCCAGGCATGGTAAAGGTGCATTCCACCTGGGCTTTCTCTTTTTTTCAGTGGCGTATTGGAGTGGACTCGAAAAGTATTGTAGAGGCAGCAATTTAGTTCTCTGTCCATATCTTTATGAAACACTGCAAGCTTGGATGCTTTTTCTAAATCCATAGCAGGCTTCATTGTGACCATTCTCCAGGGGCTCCTGGACCCTTATCCTTCCTCTACCTGGGTTGGTTAAGCTCTGGGAATCTATCTATATACCCGTCAGACAGTGTGTTTGTTGAACATAGTACAGTTGTGTAAGTCCTACTTTACCTGTAACAGTGGATGTTCATAGAGCACACTGCCTAACTGGCAGTACCCACCACCCCCCCTTTTTGGATGGCCATAGTTTGGGGATTGGAGTTGCCACTGGGCTGTACTCCGCAGCCTTTATTATTGTGTGTGTTTAGTTTGGAGCAATAGATATTCATAAGCTTGCATTTTCTTCTTCTTTTCCTTCTGGACCCTAGAAAACTGAAAGGGCTCTGTCTGTGAATCTGAAAGGCAGTCCCAGTACTCTCAGGTGATTGGTCCATCATACCAACAGCCAGGCAGGAGGAGGAGCTGTGATAAGCTGCCAGGGATAGGGTAGCAGGGCACTACTACCTACATGCCAATAAGGCAGTGTGTTCTACAAACATCTGGTGTTAAAGGTAAGTAGGACTTAAAGGAATGTACTTACATCCCACTCCCCCATGATAGGAAATGAATGTGGGATTTGGTTCACTTAATTTATCTTCTTTCTTCTGATCTGGTTTTAGAATTGGAGAAGGTGAGGCAGGAAGTCAGTAATGTGCTGCATTTGGTCTTGTTTGAAAGATCTACTCATGTTTTTCTCTTGCCATATCTTACAAAACTAAAAAAATTCCCTGTGCACTGTAGTTAAAGGAAGCAGTGTCACCATATGCCTGGTTCATTCTCCCTGTCCAGCTTTAAAGAGAGTCCTGAAAGTGTGTTACTGGTAGCATGTGGAAAGTCCACATTACTGAAATAACATGACAGGATTTTCCCTAACTGTTAAGTATGCTAGCAATATCTTTTAAATTGACCACATAATTATCAGGTGTTAAGATGGTGTCAAACGTGTCCTGTATCCACCGAAAGCAATGAGGTACAGAGCTGCTGACGCTAGCATTCAATAGTATGTGTTTCACGTTTACATGCATTATAATGTAACTAAAATTTGTGCACGTCTGTGTGTATGGTATATGGTGCTGACCTGTTGCTGTAATTTCTGAAATTGTACACTGGCTTCCAGAACATAGCTGTCATCTTTCAGCAAAGTGTAACCCCATCCTAACACCTTACCTGAAACAATACTTGTGTTAGGATGTGGGGGGGGGGGGGGATGGGGGGATGTCACTCTTATAGAGACAAACACACACACACACACACGTTATCTAGTAATATCTGTAATTTGATGAAATAAAGTCACCGAAAGTATGTTAGGGCACTGAAAGTTTTAAATTATTGCACATTTCTTTGTGCAAAATAAATAAATTAAAAAGTGTGCACGTAATGATGCCTGACTACTGATTTGATGCTGAATTAATGTGTGTGTGAATATATATATATATATATATATATATATATATATATATGTGAATATATATATATATATATATATATATATATATGTGTGTGTGTGTGTGTGTGTGTATGTATATATGTATACATGCAAGATTCTGTTTTAGCTGAAATTGCTTCTTACAATTTGTTGGTGTGGCAAATACTTGCTGTAGAGGTAATTCTGTATAGGTATAGTTCAGTAGCACATCTTGAAATATGTTTTATTGTGTGGTTAAATTTGTCTTCCGTTGGTACTGACATTATCTGAGCAAACAGATTTTGTTGTTGCTCTTAGCACCATAACAGCAGTGCTTAAACGGTAAATTATCTAGATATTAAGGGTTTCTTTGTCATTGAAGCACTTGTACAATGTCCCTTTCACTTGTGTGCCACATTTGATGCCCCCTTCCTTTTTTTAAAGTAGTGTCAGCTTGGTAGCAACTCATGGGTTAGCTAATAAAAATTATTTACCTGCAGTGTATTTAACAATAAAAAATTGTCACAGTGACATTTCATGAATCCTTAGACTTGTAAGGGTGGGATGCGCAGCCTGCCTGCCTGAAAGTACACTGATTAGCTAGCAGCCTTTCTTGAAGTAATATTGTTTGCAGGAATGGTAGTAACATGTAAACACATTGATCACGGAGACTGGCATCCGTCATTGGTTCAGGGTGTCCTTTGGGAGATGAATGCAGCTGCTACAGCCCTACCTTGAGCCTACAACAAAAGAAAAGGAAGAAAGCACTTGGTGAGGGTAGGGAACAGTTCCTGAAGAAAACCTCAAAAGATTCTTAAAAATGTTCTAACAGCTTCTTTAATAAGAGTTGCATTTTATCCTGCACCTGACATTTTTATTCCAATTTTGAAGTTGGCTTAGAAGCAGTTCTGCTTTGAGAGCTTTTTGTTTATTTAAGAGATCACCTGTTACCTGAACCAGACTCCTCCCTCTCTGCCTTTATACATGTTAGGGAGCATAAAGTTACCTAATTGCCACTGTTTTTTGTGCAGCAACTCCACCAGTGATTATTCTGACTGGACTGCTGATGCAGGGATTAACCTTCAGCCACCTGCATGGACATCTTCCCGACGGCGCAGGGTACAGAAGCCACTGAGTAGCTCAGATGAAGAACCATCAGCTGAAGAGGAGAGGCCTGTTAGAAAGCCAGAGAAGCTCAAGGGAGTACAGCAAGAGGTACGCAATGTCTTTGTGAGCAAAACAGATTATTTCTAAATCTAGTGTGTAGTCTCCTGTATCTCTCTCTCTTTTTTTTTTTTTTTTTTTTTTTTTTAATGAGAAAAATGTTTATTATAGTTTTTCTGGTTTACTATTCGGTGTACTTTGTGCTGTTACTCATTTAAGAAGTGTTGATAAATAAAATGAAAAGTAAAATGAGTTTAAGCAAATTACTTCTGTCGTGTATGTTTGTTTGAGTAGTTGTGGTAGTGGAACAGCTATATGTACACACACACACACACACACACACACACACACACACACACACACACAGTTATACCTTTCATCTGTCCCTGATTTTGTTTTAAAGTGCTTTCTCCTTGATGAAATCTTTATTTATTTTTTGGCAAAACAGGTTTAAAGTCGATACAAAATCCTAGATATTACAGACTTACTGATTATATGTATATTTAAAAACTCAGTTATTCTGTTAGCTTTCTAAGTGAACAGTGTCTGTGCTTAAAAAAGTGTTCTTGACCTGGGGCTTTATTTCTCTGATTATTTTGATGTTGTCAACTGATTATCTACAGAATTAGAGGCAGTTATACTATGAAATACTCAAGAACTCATTTAATAAGTAATGTAAGATCAAGGATTTTCTTGCTGGATCCTTTGGTCAGGTTCCACCTTTATCACTCAGTAAATTGCATCTTTCACAGAGGTTCCTGGATTTGTAATGTCACATCATCTATACAAACTTGTCTTTTGCATTTTCAATTTCTTTTTTGATATTCATACAGTTTGAATCTCATTCCTTGTTTTGGCAGTAGAAATTCCTATATTCACATTTCATTATGACCTTTGGCTCTGTGATTTCATATATATATATATATATATATATATATATATATATATATATATATATATATATATATATAAAATGTGTATGTATTTTTTTTTTTATTTTTTTTTTGTCGCAAAAGATTTACTGAATTAATTTGCCCAAGGGTGGGCCAGAGTTATGGCACCGGATACTTTGTTTGGAGGTTGGGCAATTCTTAATGCCCAAGAAGCATGTTTGTAGCTTTTGCCCTCTTGAGCATCTTATGGGGCAAGGGTATACAAGTTTTGAATGCTTGATACTGCATTAGTGTTATGTTTTTACTGAGGTTTTGTGGCCTGGGAGAGGCATACACTTGTCTGTCTATCAAGCAAAGTGCATCCTGAGGTGTAAAATACTAACTTTCCTCTTATCTGATTGGCGTGACCCTAGTGCAATTCATTCTGAAGTTAACTTTTTTTCTTTCAGGCCTTTCTGACTGCATATTCTCTGGTGGTTAGTCTTCTTGCTGGACAAATTGTAGTCCCCATGTCGCTTCTCTTCTTGTAATTTTTTTTTGTCATAGAATACAGCCCAACCTAAGGATTCGCGTAGTCCTAAATGTTGTAAATATATTGTTTTATCTTAACAGTTGATCCAGAAAGCAGTCTTCGCTCCTGGATGGTCTGGAGAACCTTTTCTCCATCTCCCTGGCATAGGTTATTGAATTATTTTACAGACCCCCTCAAAAAAATTAACCTGCATAATTCAGGTATCCCACAGACCCTTGATGAGCCTTTTTTAAACAGTTAGTAATCCAGTATAGTAATATCATAGAAACTCTGTGTATCCCTATAAGTAGAAAGTCCAGTTTCCACTGCCCATTTTCCACTTTTCATCAGCATTTTAATTGTCGAGCAGTCCTAGAAATCTTGCAGCCAGTTTGTAGGTGTACACTTAATAAATGGCCTCTTTATTGCTTTTCCTCATTTCTCCAGTGTAATTGTCTTTGCACAAGTGCACAGTTCTTACCTGCACTTATCTGCTATCATATAAAACACTACTATATTTCCACCAATGCAATTACCCTTTGTCATACTTTACTTAAAATAAGAGCTAGATATTACAGCAGATGTAGCATGAAAAGTGTTTATTGCATGCCCCATCACAGTCACCTTCAGAACAGTTAATAATAAATTGGCACAGGCCTTTTGTGTCCTTTGTGTTTGCCTTGTCCTTGGACCTGTATCACATACCAACTCTGTCCATTATCCTGCTGGAGGAACCTCTTCTGGACTCAAAATTATTCACATTAGGGTTCATGCCATATGTAAAATACAAGTCTACTTCATTACTTGATGGACCTGTATAAATGAGATCTTACAGCTTAAGTGACATAATAAGGATCAAGAGAAAGTACCAACTGGACATGGCACATCTGTGTGGTTGCAGTTCTTTGTGCAGTTTGTCTGCAAGTTATTCATATCCCTAAACAGCTCCCTGTTACTATTCACAGAAGGGCTTTTCTTTTAAACGTGAAAGGTTTAAGCAGAATACCTTATTTTGTGTGTGTGTGTGTGTACTAGACAAGTACCAGTTTCATTATACCCTTACCCATCAATCCATTCTCTTCAGAATGGAATAATTTCACATTTATTGCACACAAATTGATAAAGTAGCAAAAATAAATAAATTGAATCAATAAAGTAAAATCTGAGAAGATGCACTAGAGCAGGTAGTAGTATCTGTTTCCAGTCGCATTAAAACAGAATGAATGTTATACAATTGCTTAAGTGACTCTCACCCCACATTTGCAATTTGGCACCTACACCAACCAAACTACACACACTGCCTAGAAAAAAATAGTAACTTTTGATGCAAGTAACTTCATAGCAATATATAAACAAGTCAGACTAGTACCATAAAAGTACTTACCATGTGACACTATAGTGGAAAAAGTCACTTTTTTGAATGTGGTCAGTAACACATTGCATTTGTCTATGGAATAACAGCCATGGCAAAGACTGTCATGGATCATCATAGAAATGAAATTCCTAATAACCAAGAGGGGACCAGTCATGGAAAACAAATCCATCATGACAAAACACCACAGTACTACCTATTGTGCATAGGTAATGTCACAACAGTGTTGTAGTTGTGTTGGTTTAAAAAAATTAATACCCAGCAAACCCAGTATATAAAAATCTGCATCACTTTAAGAAAAATATAACACATCTATTTAATCTTGGCAAGTTTGTGCAGACCAGGCTGCTACCTAATGCTAGAGCTGCAGCAATAGCCAGAGCATTCAGGAAATGCATAATGCTGAGTGCCAACACCCCCCCCCAAATTTATGCATGACAACTCTGAGATTGCCATACCTTGGAGAAAAGTGAATATTCAGAGAAATGGCAGTGTTGGACTTTGTGTGCACAAGTCTGAGTTTTTTTAACCATTTTGGGAGTTGCTGAAGTGGGTCCAGTCATTTCATATGGTTACCTGTCAGTCTCTCTAAATCTGTAAATCGTAAACTAATACTGAAACCACAACCCCCAAATTAGATCCAACATCTGGGCCCATCACCTTAGTACATTGCTAAGGAAATGGAAACTTAGATGTTCATCATTGTCACTGTTGTACTATATAGGCTGTATCCTTCCTAGGCATAGCCAGCCTTAGGCATAGGCCAACTAGGCAGCTGCCTAGGGCGCCACTGTAGCAGGGGTGCTTTTCCAGTATTTACTTGGTATAGGTAGATCTGAATGGGGGCACCAGATGGTGTGGTAGGGGGTGCCATGGAGCCCTTTTGCCTAGGGCACCAGTTTAACTAAGACCGCTCCTGTTCCTAGGATATAAAAAACAGCCAGCTTCAAAAAGCTCCGGTTCCCTCCCACATCTTCACCCTGGCTGTTGATTGGACAGCTCAGAGGGGAGAAATTAGTAGCAAGAGTGAAGAAATTTTCAGTACTTTCTTGTTGCCTCAAGCAAAAGCAGCTCTGAGGTTCTACTGGAGCAAGGGTCAGCCTTGAAGCTTAATTGCTGGCATACAGGGGAGCCTTTCCACTTGGAAGTTGTTGCCATTTTAAGAAAGTAATATTTTTTGTGACTGAAAGTGCTGGTTACCCTTTAAGAAGCCCAGTATTTTTCTCAGTATTGGAAATTTCCTGTTAGAGGCTTCTATTTTTAGTTAAGGATTTATTTTGTGATTTAGGGGCTATTTTGTGGTAAAAGTATACTGTATATGCTTTTAGTTGTTTTGTGAAAATTTGTGTTGAGAAATTGTTTTTAATGGGCATAAAACATTTTGACTGCTTTTATTGCTTGTGTACACTGAATGACTATCTGTTGTCTTTGCTAACAGTGTTCGTGGTAGACAGCTACTTTATTGGTGACATGGATTTTGCTATTTTTCTCTTAAATTTACAGAAAAAGGGATTGTGTATGCGTTTGTGTGCGTGCTGATTGTGAATACTTCTGTGACTCCTTACCTGACTGACTCATTCCAGCACTGCTTTACTGGCTTTCATTTGTAGCTTGGCTAAGTATTCTGGTCCTTCTGGCTCTTCTCCTGCTGCCACTTTGGACTCCATCACTGCTTCAGCTGTTGATGAGTCAACCTGTAGTGATCATCTATTGTTCCTCAGACCACTCATTTTCTTTTCTTGTCCAGGTACCGCTGGTGTAGTCCTTTCAGCCACTATGCACCAGGGGTCAGCCATGTCCTCTTCAGTTGTTCCAGGATTTGTTTGGAGTGTGGAAGAACCATCTTTGGGTCAGGGAGACACTCTAGGGGAATTTTTCTTGGGGAAAGCTGGGGAAAGAGACCTCTTGATGGGGCTGAACTGCTATCTTCTAGTTGGTCTTTGGTCAGGGTGTTACCTGCAAAGAAAAAACAGAAGGCTAGACATTGCTCATCTGAAGACATGATGACTGTTAAAAACATTTTTTTTAACTTAGGTTGGCAGTTATTACATGCTGTTAATTCTAGTGCTCAGAGATCCTTACATTGTTCTAAAGATATCTCTGAATAATATCTGTCTGAAGATTCTGACATAGACCGCAACAGTGCTGCTTCTCCTTGAGATTCAATAGCCCATACCTCTGATTTTAGAGAAAACTTAATTATTTCCACCTCTTTTGAAGGAATTTTCTCTCAGACTGTTTCCAGGATGAATGAGGTATTTTGGGGGGAATAGATGGATGTTCCCCTTGAACTGAGGAGATGTATGTTACAATGGATGTACCTTATTCTATACCCACCTCTCCCATTTTGCCATTCTTGGAGGATGCACTGCTGCCTGTAATAATCCTGACTCAACCTTCAGTTCCTAAAAAGACTTGTACACTTTATAAAGTACTTCAGACTAACTCAATTTTGTTTTCTCATCCTAGATCAGATCCAGATGCAGTATCTATCTGTTCACCAGCTGGTAGCCGTTAATTACTATCAGCCCCTCCCTAGTGGACAAAGAAGGCAAGGTGTTGGACATCTTTGGTAAAACAAATTTCTCTTCTTCCACATTAGATTATAGAATCCTCAGTTATTGGGCATGTATATGGAAGTCTGTTCTGTTTTATGCAGACAGTTTGAGGGTGTACTCTGACTCTCTTCCTTCAGAGGTGTTTTTTCCTCAGGCTCCTCATCACTTACTCATCCCAGGAGTCATAGAACCAGTGCTTTTAGATAAGAGGAAAAGGCTTCTTTTCCAAAAATGTTTCTGGTACCAAAGAAATAAATTCCTATGTGACAAGTTTTGGATCTTTCCTTTCTCAATGTGTATGTGAAAGTTCCAAAGTTCAAAATGTTGACCCTTCAAACACTGCTACTCCTCATACCTCCATAGAGTGCCATGGTTTCATAGGTGTAAACTAGGCTAACAACCACTGGGGCCTTTATAAGCCTAGCCATGCAACCCAAATGTATCCCACGAGTTAAGTGTCTTAGAGGTTATTTTAAGGAGGTGCATGTCAGGGCATGATTTAACAGCTGCCTCTGTCTGTCATTTATACGTGTTAGACAGAGGGTCACTATCTGATTTCCTTCCCAGTGGTCCAGGTTGTACTTGATTAAGGTTAGAGAACAGCCTTGCTTTACATGGATGGGGAACCCTATTCCAGAGAATGGGGATTCTCTGAGATAGATACCTTTCCCTCCAACATATCCTATTTATGTTTCAGTCAAAGTTGAAATCCTTAGATCTAGATGTTTAGGTGCTTTTCATTTTGCATATATGCAAAACATCCATCTGAGCTGGATCTAAGGATACCTTATATGCCAGGCATAAATCATCTCTCAGCAGTCTGTAGGAAACAGAATATAGAGATATGGCTTTGAGACAATCTACATAGGACATTGTATTTACACCCTGTATTGTTTTTTTTTTTTTTTTTGAGGAACCTCTGTGTTTGTTCCAGTTTGTTGCATGTGCCTGGTCAGGTACACACAGAAGGGGGTGTGAGTAAAATTATGGGTCTGATGATGGCGAAGCACAGTGACATGCTGACTTCCCTGGACCTAGATGACATGTTCTTATTTATAAGCTGAGTGAAACAGAATGATTTTTAGACGTATGTTGATTGAAAGCCAGGTTACTATCTACACAAGCGCTCAAATCCCCGACTACTGTCACTCCTTTATGGATGTTTTATCACTGATGCAATTTCCTTGATTCTACCAATAGAACAAGGTGGACTAGGATTACCTAATTTGAGGGGGTATTTTAGAGCAGCACAATTAAGGCTCTAATACATAGCACAAGCAGAAAACTATCATTCAAAGTGGAAAGGAATGATACTGACACAGGGAGGAAGCTCTAGAAATAAGGAGAGGGTGGGATTTTAGATGCAGTCTCTTAAGGAGAACAACCAAAATCATACAGAGTATTATATTCGTAAAGTAGCAGGGGGTGTTCTAAGAACCAAACCAGCACGAGAATGGAGAAAATAGATTTTGACAATAAGGTTGACGGTGGTCAGGGATACAAATAATAGGCAAGAGGGAGCTGGAATTTATTGGAGAAAACTGGCCAAGGAGCCAATGTATTGGGTGCAAATAATTAGAAAGGAAAAGGTAATAGAATGGGAAGAGGCCTAGAATTTATTTGGACTGCATGTTAGAGATTGCCTTCCCTATCAAGGATTGATATTCGAGTATAGGCAAAGAGAAAGAAATAGAGGCTCCTAAATGAAAGACCAGCACTGGTAGAGTTTTTAATAGAATCTAGAATAGAAGCTGCTGTTAAAGGAATAAGTAGTAAAGCATATAAAATATTGCATAATAATTATGAGTCAATCAAAGGAGCTTAGAAAGCATTGAGAAGAGAGACTGGATAAGCAGTTCACAAAGGACAATGGAGGATATATGTATATCTCCCAAATATGCAACAAAGTTTAGAAGATTTAGGATCTTTGCATGGAAGTGTTTACATGGGTATTTTTATACCCCAAGTAGACTCCAAAGAATTTTTTCTTAGGTGGATAGCAAATGTTGGAAGTGTGATGGGTAAGAAAGAGGTAGCTGGGAATATGTTTTTCGGAAGTGTGATGAGCTGGCAGACTTTTGGGGTTCCCTGCAGACCACTTTATCAGAGATGCTAGATGAGCAGATTGGACTGACTGAGGAGGAGATTTTTTTTTGAGTTATGCTGCAGCGTCGGAATTGCCTAGACACAGTAAAGCCTTGCTGAGTTTAATTGTGGTGGCTGGCAAAAAGGGAATTAATAGAAAATGGAAATTAAAGTCTAGACCGACTTTACTAGAAGTACTGAATATAGTAACAGAGGTAAAACAGCTGTAATTGGGATCTTTAGAAAAGGGAAGGAGCAAACTTCATAGGAAAAAAATGGGAATTGTGGGAACAATGTATGCAGAATAGGAATGAAGTTTAAGAGGCAGGATTTGAATGAGCTATATAATGTTTAACTGACAATGACTGGTTGGTTTATAAGTGAAGTATAATGTTTACAACTATAGTTGTTTTAATGGTGTCTGCGATGTAAACTGTTTTTAACTAAAGTGATATAATTTTGTATGTTTTTCATTTATATAAATGTAAGATTGTCTTTGTCATATGTGTAAATTTAATAAAGATGTTTGGAAAAAAAATGATGTAATTTCCTTGTGTGGCCGAATTCCCTAAAGGTACTATTACGCATTTATTATCATTGAATTTTAATCTGTTGCTTTGGAACCAGTTATTTGTTTGTTGCATCTTTCTGTAAGATGATAGTATCTTGGAAGGTTTCTATGATTACTCCTAACTTGCAGTCATCTGCAAGCTTGGTAAGCCAGAGACCCTTAACATTGGCCTTGACTTCTGAAAAATAGATACAGTAGAGGAGCGGACCCAGCACACACAATTGGGGAACACCACTAGTGACTGGCCCCTTTGTAGAGGAGGTCTCTCCATTCCTAACTTCCTTTGCGCTGTTTGTGAGCCAGCTGGCTATCCAGCAAGTTACATACGGGTTTATTCCTAATTCCATATTTTTGCTTACAATGCCTGAGTTGCGGTATTGTATGAAGTGCCTTAGCTAGATCAACGTAGGTACTGCGCAGCATTTCCCCCCTCATTCATTGCCTCACTGACCTCAAAGAAGTTCACCAGGTTCAGTAGGCATGACTGCCTTTAACATAAAATTGGGTTTGGTCCAGTGTTTGACAGTTTCCTATGTCTTTGTTAATCATTTCTATAATAATTCCTTCCATGCCTTTGCATATGAGACTAGTCAAACTAATGGGTCTCTAGTCCCTGGAATCCTTTGATGGTCTGCCCTTGTGCAGAGGAATGACCGTTAGTCTTCCATTCATGTGGCATGAGTGACACCAGTGGCCCAAATATGTCATATTTCAGGCTATTTGAGGCATCCTAGGATATTATGGAGGCCCATATAAGTTGTATTTCTGGCCTTACAGAGTGCATCTAAGACCTATTCTCTTTTGATAGTTGGAGGGATTATATTAGATGGTATTTGGAACTGAATTTGTCAGCCAGACGATTTGCTATGTCTCCTGGTTCAGTAAACATGGCTCCATTTACTAACAGTTTGGCACACTGTTGTGCACTGCCTTTGAGGTTTCAGACATATTCAAAAAAAGTCTTGTGGTTGTCCTTGCACTGGAATACCTTGCCTCAAAGTTTGCTCTGTTGGACATAATTAGTCCTCTTACTTGTCTGTTCAGTATTTTACAACCTGTTTAATTTTGGATTCCCCCAAGGTGGTTTGTTTTTGCGTTAGTTTTGGGTTTGCGTATGATAGGCACAGCAGCCTGTATACAGTCATTGACAAGGTTGTACAGAGCTTCAGATGTATTTGGGAACATTATATCTAAATGATGCTTAACACATTCCCCATAGCCACAGGCTTCTAGAAGTTTCTCAGATTCTCTGCTTATAGGATGCATTGCCAGTTCTCTACATTACCCTTTGGGTTATCTGCAGCTCCAAGGGTGTATACAAAGAGTCTAGCTTTAGTCATAGCTCATTACAAACTAAATGGCATTCAAGTATTCCTTATTTAGATGACTTGAATATCTTTGCAGAGTATTTTCCCAGATAGCAAGGTCCCTTAACATGGGTTTCATTGCTTACTAGCCTTGGATTCCAGATAAATGTGCAAAGATCCTCCTTGACTCTGTTTTATAGACAGTTTCTCAGCAAAAGGCTCTTCTTACAAAGGAGAGCGTGGATTTGTATCTAAAAGTTTTCCTAAGCTTTTTTAAGCAGTTTCAGACTTATGCAAGAGACTGTTGCAGGACTGTAGAGTTCATTGTCTCTGATTTGTATGATTCTTCTCACCAGTTACATATGAAAAAAAATGTAATGGTTTGTTTAAAAAAAAAAAAACATGGCCCCAACAGCTTTATTCTCTAGAATTTCAGATTCTGATTTTGGGCTTTGTAAAAAAGGAACTGCACTGTTGGAGACAACAAATGGGTCTCAACCCAGGTCTTCCCTTTTTTTCTCAGATCCTCAGTCAGTATGTAAATACAGACGCTTCATGTTTTAAATTGGGAGCAGTTTCTGTGTGTGTAAAGGTTCAAGACCTTTGGAACTCCTCAGACAGATCAAAGCACATAAATGTTACAGATATTGCTGTGATCCATGCCTTACAATCTCTTCATCATCTATGGTCCCCAGGACCTCTTCAGTCGATTACAAACAACTCCACAGTAATGTAGTATATGGGGGGGGGGGGGGCACCAGGTAGTACCCTTGTACAGGCTGGCTAAGATGGCTTGAGAGGTAACTGTGCAGAATTCCTTAGTTCTCCAAGTATTTTACGTTCCATCAAGCAAAATAGTGTGGCAGACAAGCTAAGCAAAATCAGGGCAGACCCCTCACAAATGGAAATTGAACCAGGGGGTCTTTCTGTAATTGATGCAATTGTGGGAACACCTCAAATAAATCTGATTGCCTCTTTTTATAACGGGCAACTAAACAAGTTCTGCTCCAGGACTCCTTGTGGGTAAGCCTGGAAACATGCACTTTCATTACCATGGTCAGGAATGTTCCTCTGTTCATTTTCACCCTTTCCACTGATACCCAGGATAATTCTAAAGATTCAGGACGACTCCCCACAAGTCATTGTGATGGCTCCCTTATGGTCTGAGCAACACTGGTTCTTCCTTCTTATGGAATTGGCCAGGAACAGTTACCACAAGCTTCCTCACAGACTGGACCTACTTTTACAAGACTTGGGGGAGCTTGATGCATCCCAGTCTCAATCAACTTCAGCTAACTGCCTAGATGATTTGGCTTTGATACCTCCCCTTTCTTCTTTGTTTTTGGTAAAACAGTTTCTTAAAGGGTTTTACTTAAGCATCATTGTAAACATGTGACCATTTCCTGGGATCTTACGTTTATACTGGCAAAGTTAACATCTCTTTTTGAAGCAGCTCATCAGGCTGATTTTAAGGTTCAGTACTTGGAATACTGTTATTGTTCTGACATCTGCAAGAAGAATATCTGAGTTGCAAACTCTCTTGATGGGTGAACCCGGTCTGTCCTGTCATAAAGATAGTGTCTCATTAAGATCAAATCCTTCACTTATACCAAGAGTTGTTTCAGAATTTACTCTATATTAAACCATCGGTCTCCCGGTGTTCTGTCCAAATCCTCAGAACCAGAGATAAGGGAATCTACATACTCTGGGTGTGCATAGGCAGCTCAGGTACTGTCCTGATAAAACAAAGTTCTTTAGAAAAGCAGATCAGCTATTTATTCATCATCATCTTTTATATGGGCGCTGAGATGTATATATTTATTTATTTTTTTACCCGAAGCTCAGTGAAATAGCTGAACACACGGTGCTAGGGTCAGTTCAAAGCAGTATAGAACTTTAAATACTTAGGAATCTGACTAGATAAATTAATTTTCAGCACCACAATGACGTAATCAAATCAAAACTGAATACATTTTTCTTTTGGACAAGAAACATTTCCCACTTCCTTTTCACAGATGGGAGAGCAGCCATCAGGAAAGATGGTGTTCTTCCACCATTAAGCGTATGTCTACCCCCCCCCCCCCAAAAAAAAAAAAATAATAGCAAATGTCTACACAAAATCAAGGTGTAAAACTTTATGCTCAGAAGTGTAAATACTGTTAAAATTGCTACTTACTAATTGCCAGAATATATATTGCACTATTATTTTACTGTAGTACTACTGTAGACTCTTCTTTTTCTCTTCAAAACTGAAGATATACAAGATGTTTTCTTCTTGTTCAGAATTTATCACCTGTGCTAAGATGAATGTAACACTACTCTGATTACAGTTTCTCAAATGTTAATATAAAAATATTCTTTTGATTGTACTATGTAATGTTTTAAAAATTAATTCTTGTGTTTTGGAGCTTTTCTCCCCAGCCTCTGCTGAAGATGGGCTCCATGGTTAGTCATACTTTCCCAGTAAACAAGTGTTAATAAATAAAATAAAAACTAGAAGAAATGTCAGTGCTCTCTAAGCCATCATTGATAACTTCTACGTATTCATTTCATTTTCTCCAGTAAGACAACACTACTTGTCACTCTAGCTGAAGTTAATTGGTTCCCTTCTGGACATGAAATTCTTCTGGCCCATACAAACATCTTAATCTTAACTCTCTTGCTTTCCTAGCATGTAGGCTCACAACAAAGATCAACTTTATAATCTCTGCTGTCACACCCCTAACGCACCCATTCTCCAGACCCCATACAACAAACTCCAATCCACAGACCTCTGTCTCTGCTGATGGTCTCAAGACTTTGGAATCTCATTCCTCACACCTAAAATCTGTCAACTTCTTTAAAATGTTTAAGCTAGAAGTTAAAAAGAAAAATGTCCCATTCATAAAAGCAAAACATCAGTTCTTCCTCTCCTCTGGGATCATGTAATTCTTCCTCTCCTCAGGGATCATGTAATTCATCTCCCTTTGTGGACTCATTCCCATCAGACACTTTCTTTCACTTTGCTTCAAACCTTTAAATTCCTTTTCCCCTCCTTCCCTTCTTCTCACCCTTCCCTTCTTCCCTCATTTTGCACCTCTCCTAATTGCCAATGTGTATATGTAAATGGGTGTGCTGCATTTACTTAAACTGGAACAAGCAAGTTACCAGTGCAGCTATAATTATACATGGAGTATTCCATGCATTATTAATCACTATAAGTCTTCACACTTAATTTCATTACTATCTTTCTTTATTTTGCTTTTGTGTATATGTTTTGACCTGTTTTGCTATTGTAACCCTGGTAAGAACTGGGAAAAAGGTACACTGTATCAACTTTCCTCCCCAGTTAACAAATGAAATATTTTATTTTTTAATGCTAAAATGTATTTTGGATGGTAGCCTGTTCAGTCTTATCTCCAAGTCAATGATATATCTATACAAGTGATTTGTACCGTTGCTATCCTGTTGTGTTTTTCCCAAGCTGCTATGAAAAATGGGTTCTGGCAAGTTAGGTTATCCCATCAAGAAACACAAAGCAATATGTTTCCCGTCAAAATCGAGCAATTGTATACTTGAATGTCACTTGCTAGCAGTAAGAATACCAAATATTCATTGCTGCTGTTGATGTGCAGTACATTGCTCAGAAGTAGCATATGCAAACTAGCAGGTGTGTGGGATGAGCCCACTGATTTGTCAGGGTTGAGACAAGATCTGTCCTTGAGCATGGAAACACTTGGATAAAGATGCTGGTTGTTGGAGGGGATGGACTGTATCATATAACCCACCAAGAAGGGTCCACTTCATAGAGAAGTCGATACAGTATGTATCCTTTGCATATTGAATTGAATTGGAGGTCACAGTATTGCTATTTGTGAATGTGTAATAATTCACTTCAGTGGTTAGAAAGGCATTAACAATATTTTGCTCACAAGCTGTTTTCATTTGATGGATGGTGTGTCAAAGCGAATATTAGGGGTGTTCTTAGTAGTCACTGTTGAAGCACTGTTTTGTGGGTCTTCCTGTCATGCAGAAACCTCAAGCTCACGAATGCCTGATTGCCAGAGTCTTAACATCATCCTTAGCTGAAGGACATCCGAAGACCAATGTCTGGACATCAAAATATAAGAAGGGCATCTGTCGGTGCAGTCTTCACTTCTTTCTAGCTGTACAGTCCAGTGTACTTCACATGTGTTCAGTAAGCTTACAGTCTGTTGATTGGCTCTTGTTTCTGGCTCTTGTTTCTGTAGAACCACCTTCTTCCCCTCAGATAAGTATCCCATTTGGAACATTTCTTTACTTATTTAATGTTCAAAAAAATAATCTTCTGCAGTTGTACTGGTGAGGTCAGAAAAAGGCTGAAAAATGGCCTGTCAGCAGCTAGTGAGGTGTGGCTGTATTGGCCTGAATGGTACCCATAAAGCAGTGGTGCACAACCTTTTTGTGGGGAAGGCCACTACACGAATTCTTAATGCATCTGCGGGCCACCTCAAAACATAGTAAGTCGTTACGAGTTAACAATAGGTAATGGTGACTGGCATTTTTACTTCAGACAGCAGTCATGAAATTGCCTATTTTTTACATCAACTTTGCGTTCAACTTTATTCTGGCTTGCAGCCATGACTTATTACAAACTCTTGCAGAAAATTACTACTGTTTACGGACTACAAGTTATCAAAAACAAATAATAGTTACTTCTGCAGCATAAATTTATGCTTAAGGTGATATCAGAACTTGGTTTAAACCAGGCTACCCACCTACTAGTCTTCTACCCAAATCCACAGAACAGGGCAGCCAAGTCCACCAGTTGCTGATTGAGCACAGGCAGATCAAATACTATCTGGATAGGACAAAATACCTTAACAGAGCAGAGCAATTGTTGGTGGCTTTCCCATATGGTAAACAGGACAAACTTGTCTCCAAACAAGTCATCTTTAAATGGATACTTAACTGCATTAAGTTCTGTTACTCACACCACGGAAAGGATTTACCTGGGCGTATAAAAGCCTACTTCACCAGACATAGGGTGACTACCACTTCTTTTCTTAAAGGAGTTCCCACCCAGGCCATCTAAGAGGCAGTCACTTGAATCTCTGTGCACACCTTTACAGTATACTATAACCTAGGCAGTATCTCTGTAAAAAGAGCAGGTTTCACTTCTGCTTTCTTATTTTCTAATGTCAAACAGACAACCCATCTTTTAGCTTTAGGAGTCCTCCCATGAATCAGTGCCGCAACAGTGACTACAAAGAACATAGTACAGTTATATACCACTTAGCGTAATTGTAGATGTTTGAGTAGATCAGTGTTGCAATACATACTCTCACCCTCCAGCCCCTCTAACTACTGACCACTTGTTTCCTTTTTGGGTGCCGGGGGCAGAGGAGTTTTTCTGCTGATAGTCCTCTTATTTCCATCATCCCCTTTTTGCTGCCTCTGTTTTTTTCTCCTTCTTCTTCCTTCTCACTTAAATCAGACAGCTGGGGAGTTCATGCTGTCCTCGGGCATCAGACTGCCTTTTCATTGCTTAAAAAGACCTGAAGAATGGTGTCAGCAGATGACCTTCTTATTCCCTGATGTCCAGTTGTCAGTCTTTAGACATCTGTTAGCTAGGGATGATGTTAAGACTCTGAAAACTGAGCCAGTCATGGGCTTCTGCATGGCAGGAAGACCCAAAAATCAGTACTGCACCACAGGTCTATTCGAACATCTGCAATTGTGGTAAGTGGGTCACATAACTGTACTTAATTTTTATGTTATAACGTTTGGGAGTAAAACGTCCTTAATTTTACAAATGAGTTTGCATTTTTTTTTCTCAGTAGTTACGTTTTTAGCTGCTAGAGGTTTAGTACTGGACAATTATACCAATTATCCCAAATATTTACATCCCGACCCGGAACCAAAAATACTGTCACGTTGACTGCTCAGAATGTCAATTTCTTTGAAGGAAAAATCGACATTCAACACTTAATGCACCACTCACCATTTCAAAAAACACCCAAAAAAACACATACACAAGTCTACAGTTTTGCAGGGGAGCAAGTCCCCCTGTGTTGCCCACACCCCCTCCTAATTATATATTTTAACTCCAAGATCACACTACACTGAGGAAAAGGGTAATTTTCCCATTCTGCACTGTAGTGCGATCCAGTTAAAAACACAGATGCCCAAAACTGTGACCACAAACTACATGTCAACATTTTGGAGTCAACAGGATATGCGGTCACAGTTTTGCCTTTTTTTCACCCTTATTTTCGACTATCTCACAGACTGTAAGTTGTGCTTCACTATTTTGATAGTATACCATGTATATAATGGTTTTGTCCATGAACAGTTAGCACCCAGCACATTTTTGCCCACCTTGTTACTGTTTATTGTACAGTAGGAGAAGACTTCTGTATTACTGAAGTCCTGTTTTTACTGTCATTTGTTGGTTTAGGGAGAAAAAGGGATTTCATTGTTAAGTACTTTAGTACTTTAACACAGACTCTGCTTTTCCACTGTTTTCATATGTTGTTTAGCAATTTATTTTCAGGCCACATGCTTATTTTGTTGATTAGCTGTGTAAAGAGGCATAATGTTTCAGGTATTCACTGAATTGGCACTTAAGTGAATTTTGTAATTGCAGTATTTCACCCGTGTCCAAAATTACATTTTGACTAAAACTGCAATCAAAACTTCATCTTGCCGCATCTTGGAGAAAATTACAGTACTGACCTGGACCCAGTTATAAGCTCAAAGTGGTTAGCAGTATTTCTTCTTAAGCCATCCACAAGCTTGGAATCCATACTCATCCTTATGTCCCCCATGTTCTGGTGCTGAGTCATGGTACATGCTCATTGCCAAGTACTACTTGTTTTGTCAAAACTATTCTTGCTGTGGTTAGTGGTGCCCACTGATCGGTGGCCATTGAGGTTATTCC